>NC_086239.1:40922330-41036422 GCF_036321145.2 Pelmatolapia mariae | reverse complement strand
GATTGGACATATAGGAAGGTTAGTATACATTTTCATAGAAGCAGAATTGGAAAGGGATTGACAAAACATTTTTCTAAAAAAAACACACACAGACGGAAGGGTATAAAGGGAGGTGGAGTCAGCCAGGAGCTCATTCGGATTTGGAGCTTGAAGAGTGAACATCTCTTACCAGCCACAGCATTGTGCATTACAGCCACATTTTCTCACTAGTTTTTTTGTGTGCCAGGCGCCTGAAGAAGACCCTTGAGGGGTCGAAACGTTGCGCGTACGGCACACTACCTTTTTGAATTTATTAATTAAATAAAACTTTTGCTTTAATTTCTTTTGTTTTTTTTTCCTTTTTTTTCATTATCTACATTTATTTCTCGCCTCATAAAAGCTCAAATAAGAGTTATAATTACTTATATAACAAAGGCGAACCCAAATCACAAAAACTAAAACACAACAACACAAACACAAAAATTAACCAAAGACTGAGGACCGGATGGCCTCAGCAGGTTGGACCGTCGTCCGATACGGGAAAAGGCGGAAGCTTTCCCGTAATCGTGACAACCAGCAGGGTGGGTTTCCTTCGGGAGGGATGGCCGTGCATTTCCTGCCCCACAGAGGTGGCAGGCTCAGTCCCCTTCCCCTAACTTGCCAGTGCCTCGCTCCGGAGGACCCACCCGCTACCGTGGTCCCACAATCCCGCTCTTATGCATCGGTTGCTCGCAGCAACGCCTTCCAAACTGTCCGGTTCATCCTAGACGACAGGTTCAGGGCGTGAACCAGGATCAGCGTCGTCCGGCAGACCCGGCATTTGGTGGGCTAGTGCGTAAGCTTTATGGGGTTATTAAAATGGTGCACCATTTGCAAAATGTCGCCCCAGCCCCGGGTAAGGACGAACCTAGGACCATCTCACGGATGGTAGAGCATTTGGGGAACATGATCAAACCAGCAGCTCCCACAGCACACACGACAGATATGATTTTGGGAAATGCCATGAACTGGGGGCATAACACCCTAATCATACTGGAGGACCATTACCGGACAGGGTTTGGAGAAAATGTTGGCGGAGCTGACCAACGATCTTGTCCCGGATTGGAAGGAGGCCTTCAATGTCGCCACTCGGTGGGCCCACAGGAACTTGCCACGCATGAAAAATGAGTCCATTGAGCATGCTGAGGCAATGATAGCATCGTGTGGGAATGATAGAGGGGTCACTCAGGACCAACCACAAATGGTCCGTGCCTCGTCAGATCGTCCAACGGCGCGAGCACGAACAGATGGCTGCACTCAAACAGGGGATGCACAAAGTCATGGCACCCAAACAGTTACCCCCACAGCCCCTCAACAACAACAGAGGGTGGAGGTGGACACAGGACGGTGCAGTCAGGACCGAAGTCCCACACAGTGGCCACCATGACGGGGGACATCCCGGAGGAGGGAGGAACGGGGTCGACCCCACAAGGAGAAGGGATACAGGGGATGTTGCCCTGGTCCCCGATCCTGGGGAGGGACCAAGTGAGCAACCTAGAGTGGAACCTCCCAAAGAGCGCAGAACGGTGCGGGGAAGGTTGAGTACAAGGCGGAGGCGTTCCCCTGCCTTTTCTTCCTCCTCGTCTTCTACTGGACCCTTGGATGATGATAGAATTCTGGCCATCTTAGCAGATTTGGCGGGGGAATCTGCAGAGGAAGGGACAGCAGGAGGGCTCCGAAAGAAATCGGATGAATCCTGCTACACAGATTGGGTCAACCGAAGAAGTACGAGTCCCAAGTGCTGGATTCCAGGGTGACGAGGACCAGGCAGCCTCTGGCCAGTCACCGCAGGTTGACACTTCTGTAGCCCAGGAGGCTTCCCCACAAGGTGGCACTCCTGTGGTGAGACATCAGCAACCGAAATTCAGGGTCAGGAGACACATTGTCACGGAACGGAAAATGGTCGACTGGGGCCTGAGTGTTGGTTGCAAATGGCTCATTATTGGAGACTCAAATTTGTCGAGAATACCACCACACTCGATCCCAGATTTGCAAATTGAGAGTTACCCAGGGGCCAATTTTAGACACATTCAGCCATTATTGCAAAGGCAACTAAGCATGTGACCGTTGAGAAAGTGGTCTTGTCAGCGGGAATCAACTCCAAGCAACAGAAGGCTAGGGAAACGGCCATAAAACAACTCCAGGCAGCAGTAAGGGCAGCAAAACTGCAGTTTCCGTATGCAGAAATCTGGGTGCCAGTTATAAACTTCTCGCCGGGACTACCAAGGGAGGAACGGGGGGTGTTGGACATCATTAATACCCATATTTACAAGAATATGCCATTCCTCCCTCCACTTCCGCACAGGAAATTTGCCACAGAGGGAGATCTGGTACATTGGACCCGAGAGACGGGTCGAGCAATGCTGGAGCATTGGAGCAACATTTTAAAACTTCAAATCCCGTCGAGTCGGAGCGGGGAGCAAAATGTAGGTTCAGATCCTGTGGCAGGTAAAAAATGTCATAGTATTGACAAAGAATTTCAGGCTCACAAAGGCACAGGAGAACCTTTTGAATAAGGGATTGACGTTTATTCCGACATTGGATATACACAAGAAACAAAAAGCACAGTTACAATTGGATATGCAGGAGTACCATCGCAAAATTAAATTAATGTCCTACTTTGACAGTTTCTTGGAACGGAGACCTAAACCCTTCATAGGAAATCTCCTGGGTTCCGCATCCGGATAAAATTCATCCCCAGGTCAACAAATTGATAGAAAAAGACAGAGAGGATTTTAATAAGTATTTCAAGTGTTACAGGGAAAAGAAAAATTTGAAACAAAACGAAGTCAAGGCTTTAAGGGAATTAATAAACAATAGGAATATAGTAATTAAACCGGCGGATAAAGGAAGTACAATAGTAATCATGGGAAGGGATCAATACATACAAGAGGGGGAAAGACAATTGAACAATTCTATCTATTAAAAAAGTTGGATGAACCCATGTATTTAAAAACAATTCCAATAGTACATAAAATTTGACAAACTCTGGGAACGCAAATTCATAAATAGTAAACAAAGGCAATATTTAAAAGGGCAGGATGAACCGAGACCAAGGAGGTTTTATTTATTGCCAAAAATTCATAAAGATCCAACACGTGGCCGGTCCCATTTGAAATTCCAGCGGGAAGGCCGATCGTATCGGATTGCGGGAGCGAAACGTACAGAACGGCGGAGTTCATTGACTTTATTTGATCCCCTCTCTTCGAGACATGCTTCGTATGTTAAGGATACATACCATTTTGTGGACATAGTGAAAGGATTGTCGGTTCCAAAGGATTCAATGTTTTTCTCTATTGATGTGGAAAGTTTGTACACAAACATTGATACAGGTGCTGGAATAGCGGCGGTAAAAAAGATATTTAATAAGTACCCCGACATTACTAGACCGGATAACGAAATTTTTGCAGTTACTGAAGATTAATTTGATGAGGAATGATTTCGAATTTAATGGGAAATTCTACCTGCAAGTTAAAGGGACAGCGATGGGAAAGAAATTTTCGCCAGCATACGCTAATATTTTTATGGCCATCTGGGAGGAGGAGGCCTTTGCCCACTGCCCGGAGAAGCCATTACATTATTGGCGGTACCTGGACGATATTTGGGGTATCTGGACAGGTTCTAGGGAGGGTTTTCAGAGATGGTTTGACATCCTGAATTCACATGACCCTTCAATTAAATTAAAATACATATTACATTCGGAATACGTCAACTTTTTAGATACTACAGTTTACAAAGGACCAACATTTGACATAACTCATAAATTGGATATAAAAGTCTTTTTCAAGGAAACAGATACACACGCACTTCTATTCAAATCAAGTTTCATCCGGCTCATACATATAAAGGGACTAATTAAGTCGCAACTAATTAGGTTCAGGAGGATATGCTCACGGGAGGAAGGCTTTTTGGAGGCAGTTCGAGTACTGTTTACGGTACTTCGGAGAAGAGGATACACAAGGTCCTTTTTGAGGGACTGTTTTAAAACATTTCAGGTCCAAAAGGAACCGGATCCTGCTAAAATTATCCCATTGGTAACAACGTTTTCCAAAATGAGTACAATTATGAACAATAGACTAAAAACAAATTTTCAGGATATGATTGGGGGACAAAAAATATTGGATAATCACAGAATCATATCCGCATACAGAAGGAATAAAAATTTGAAGGACCTACTAGTTCACGCTAGACTAAAACCCATACAACAAAGGCCGGATAAAAGCAGGTTAATTAGCAATTTTTGCACATTGGCATATATTAGAAACAGAGTAAACAAGAACATCTTTACAATCAGGCAACGATTTAATCCCCGTTCAAATTAACTGTACTTATATGATATTTTGTGCCAAATGTGGAGCACAGTACGTCGGCGAGACTAAGAATTCCATATCTGTTAGAATGTATCAACATCGTTACAATATTAAAAAATAAAAAGGAAATTCATACCTTATTGGTTAAACATTTTATTTTGCATGGCTGGCAGAATCTCAGGGTAGCGGGGTTACAAAGGAATGTGACATGGACGGACAACGAGAGACGTAAATGCGAAAGGAGATGGATTTCAATTTGGGAACAAGGGAGGCATCAGGGCTAAACGAAAGGGTGTAATCCGACATAGGACCGAAGTCCTGACCCAAAATTCACCCCAACTTCTCATGCAGACCCCAACCCCGGTCGTATTCCCACCAAGGTTGGAACCCCAACCGGTGGTATAATCCTAACCCTAACCACACTAATTGGAGTCATTATTATAACCCTATCCCATCCAATCCCTAACCATAACCATACCCCTATCCCATCCTAACCCTAATCTTAACCTGACCCCCATCCAAACCCCTAACCCTAACCCTAACCATATCCCCTCCCCCCTCCTAATCCTAATCTTAACCTGGGGGCCATAATACAAAAACCCTTATCCTAAATATTTACAGTTAATTACAATTGGGCATGGACATTCTTTACATCACAAAAATCAATTCAAATCTATTTTTAATTGATAAATAATGAGATTTTGATTAAAGAACCGTGGAATCACGTAAAACGTTAAAAAACAGTGTATTCAAAACAACATTCTGTAAAACCGATTTCATGGGATAGGGTAGGAACATCACAATATTAAAAAGACAGGTGGTGTGTTAAAGTATTAAAAAAAGTGTAATTTCATGATATTATTTCCCAAAAAACAATTACAGTTAAAAAGATTAAATATTAAAAACAGTGTATGGTAAAATGTCTACAATTCATATTTAAGGGTAATGGTTTAAAAAGGATTGACATATAGAAGGTTAGTATACATTTCATAGAAGCAGAATTGGAAAGGGATTGACAAAACATTTTTCTAAAAAAACACACACAGACGGAAGGGTATAAAGGGAGGTGGAGTCAGCCAGGAGCTCATTCGGATTTGGAGCTTGAAGAGTGAACATCTCTTACCAGCCACAGCATTGTGCATTACAGCCACATTTTCTCACTAGTTTTTTTGTGTGCCAGGCGCCTGAAGAAGACCCTTGAGGGGTCGAAACGTTGCGCGTACGGCACACTACCTTTTTGAATTTATTAATTAAATAAAACTTTTGCTTTAATTTCTTTTGTTTTTTTTCCTTTTTTTTCATTATCTACATTTATTTCTCGCCTCATAAAAGCTCAAATAAGAGTTATAATTACTTATATAACAAAGGCGAACCCAAATCACAAAAACTAAAACACAACAACACAAACACAAAAATTAACCAAAGACTGAGGACCGGATGGCCTCAGCAGGTTGGACCGTCGTCCGATACGGGAAAAGGCGGAAGCTTTCCCGTAATCGTGACAACCAGCAGGGTGGGTTTCCCTTCGGGAGGGATGGCCCGTGCATTTCCTGCCCCACAGAGGTGGCAGGCTCAGTCCCCTTCCCCTAACTTGCCAGTGCCTCGCTCCGGAGGGACCCACCCGCTACCGTGGTCCACAATCCCGCTCTTATGCATCGGTTGCTCGCAGCAACGCCTTCCCAAACTGTCCGGTTCATCCCTAGACGACAGGTTCAGGGCGTGAACCAGGATCAGCGTCGTCCGGCAGACCCGGCATTTGGTGGGCTAGTGCGTAAGCTTTATGGGGTTATTAAAATGGTGCACCATTTGCAAAATGTCGCCCCAGCCCCGGGTAAGGACGAACCTAGGACCATCTCACGATGGTAGAGCATTTGGGGAACATGATCAAACCAGCAGCTCCCACAGCACACACGACAGATATGATTTTGGGAAATGCCATGAACTGGGGGCATAACACCCTAATCATACTGGAGGACCATTACCGGACAGGGTTGGAGAAAATGTTGGCGGAGCTGACCAACGATCTTGTCCCGGATTGGAAGGAGGCCTTCAATGTCGCCACTCGGTGGGCCCACAGGAACTTGCCACGCATGAAAAATGAGTCCATTGAGCATGCTGAGGCAATGATAGCATCGTGTGGGAATGATAGAGGGGTCACTCAGGACCAACCACAAATGGTCCGTGCCTCGTCAGATCGTCCAACGGCGCGAGCACGAACAGATGGCTGCACTCAAACAGGGGATGCACAAAGTCATGGCACCCAAACAGTTACCCCCACAGCCCCTCAACAACAACAGAGGGTGGAGGTGGAACACAGGACGGTGCAGTCAGGACCGAAGTCCCACACAGTGGCCACCATGACGGGGACATCCCGGAGGAGGGAGGAACGGGGTCGACCCCACAAGGAGAAGGGATACAGGGGATGTTGCCCTGGTCCCCGGATCCTGGGGAGGGACCAAGTGAGCAACCTAGAGTGGAACCTCCCAAAGAGCGCAGAACGGTGCGGGGAAGGTTGAGTACAAGGCGGAGGCGTTCCCCTGCCTTTTCTTCCTCCTCGTCTTCTACTGGACCCTTGGATGATGATAGAATTCTGGCCATCTTAGCAGATTTGGCGGGGGAATCTGCAGAGGAAGGACAGCAGGAGGGCTCCGAAAGAAATCGGATGAATCCTGCTACACAGATTGGGTCAACCGAAGAAGTACGAGTCCCAAGTGCTGGATTCCAGGGTGACGAGGACCAGGCAGCCTCTGGCCAGTCACCGCAGGTTGACACTTCTGTAGCCCAGGAGGCTTCCCCACAAGGTGGCACTCCTGTGGTGAGACATCAGCAACCGAAATTCAGGGTCAGGAGACACATTGTCACGGAACGGAAAATGGTCGACTGGGGCCTGAGTGTTGGTTGCAAATGGCTCATTATTGGAGACTCAAATTTGTCGAGAATACCACCACACTCGATCCCAGATTTGCAAATTGAGAGTTACCCAGGGGCCAATTTTAGACACATTCAGGCCATTATTGCAAAGGCAACTAAGCATGTGACCGTTGAGAAAGTGGTCTTGTCAGCGGGAATCAACTCCAAGCAACAGAAGGCTAGGGAAACGGCCATAAAACAACTCCAGGCAGCAGTAAGGGCAGCAAAACTGCAGTTTCCGTATGCAGAAATCTGGGTGCCAGTTATAAACTTCTCGCCGGGACTACCAAGGGAGGAACGGGGGGTGTTGGACATCATTAATACCCATATTTACAAGAATATGCCATTCCTCCCTCCACTTCCGCACAGGAAATTTGCCACAGAGGGAGATCTGGTACATTGGACCCGAGAGACGGGTCGAGCAATGCTGGAGCATTGGAGCAACATTTTAAACTTCAAATCCCGTCGAGTCGGAGCGGGGAGCAAAATGTAGGTTCAGATCCTGTGGCAGGTAAAAATGTCATAGTATTTGACAAAGAATTTCAGGCTCACAAAGGCACAGGAGAACCTTTTGAATAAGGGATTGACGTTTATTCCGACATTGGATATACACAAGAAACAAAAAGCACAGTTACAATTGGATATGCAGGAGTACCATCGCAAAATTAAATTAATGTCCTACTTTGACAGTTTCTTGGAACGGAGACCTAAACCCTTCATAGGAAAATCTTCCTGGGTTCCGCATCCGGATAAAATTCATCCCCAGGTCAACAAATTGATAGAAAAAGACAGAGAGGATTTTAATAAGTATTTCAAGTGTTACAGGGAAAAGAAAAATTTGAAACAAAAACGAAAGTCAAGGCTTTAAGGGAATTAATAAACAATAGGAATATAGTAATTAAACCGGCGGATAAAGGAAGTACAATAGTAATCATGGGAAGGGATCAATACATACAAGAGGGGAAAGACAATTGAACAATTCTATCTATTATAAAAAGTTGGATGAACCCATGTATTTAAAAAACAATTCCAATAGTACATAAAATTTTGGACAAACTCTGGGAACGCAAATTCATAAATAGTAAACAAAGGCAATATTTAAAAGGGCAGGATGAACCGAGACCAAGGAGGTTTTATTTATTGCCAAAAATTCATAAAGATCCCAACACGTGGCCGGTCCCATTTGAAATTCCAGCGGGAAGGCCGATCGTATCGGATTGCGGGAGCGAAACGTACAGAACGGCGGAGTTCATTGACTTTTATTTGAATCCCCTCTCTTCGAGACATGCTTCGTATGTTAAGGATACATACCATTTTGTGGACATAGTGAAAGGGATTGTCGGTTCCAAAGGATTCAATGTTTTTCTCTATTGATGTGGAAAGTTTGTACACAAACATTGATACAGGTGCTGGAATAGCGGCGGTAAAAAAGATATTTAATAAGTACCCCGACATTACTAGACCGGATAACGAAATTTTGCAGTTACTGAAGATTAATTTGATGAGGAATGATTTCGAATTTAATGGGAAATTCTACCTGCAAGTTAAAGGGACAGCGATGGGAAAGAAATTTTCGCCAGCATACGCTAATATTTTTATGGCCATCTGGGAGGAGGAGGCCTTTGCCCACTGCCCGGAGAAGCCATTACATTATTGGCGGTACCTGGACGATATTTGGGGTATCTGGACAGGTTCTAGGGAGGGTTTCAGAGATGGTTTGACATCCTGAATTCACATGACCCTTCCAATTAAATTAAAATACATATTACATTCGGAATACGTCAACTTTTTAGATACTACAGTTTACAAAGGACCAACATTTGACATAACTCATAAATTGGATATAAAAGTCTTTTTCAAGGAAACAGATACACACGCACTTCTATTCAAATCAAGTTTTCATCCGGCTCATACATATAAAGGACTAATTAAGTCGCAACTAATTAGGTTCAGGAGGATATGCTCACGGGAGGAAGGCTTTTTGGAGGCAGTTCGAGTACTGTTTACGGTACTTCGGAGAAGAGGATACACAAGGTCCTTTTTGAGGGACTGTTTTAAAACATTTCAGGTCCAAAAGGAACCGGATCCTGCTAAAATTATCCCATTGGTAACAACGTTTTCCAAAATGAGTACAATTATGAACAATAGACTAAAAACAAATTTTCAGGATATGATTGGGGGACAAAAAATATTGGATAATCACAGAATCATATCCGCATACAGAAGGAATAAAAATTTGAAGGACCTACTAGTTCACGCTAGACTAAAACCCATACAACAAAGGCCGGATAAAAGCAGGTTAATTAGCAATTTTTGCACATTGGCATATATTAGAAACAGAGTAAACAAGAACATCTTTACAATCAGGCAACGATTTAATCCCCGTTCAAATAACTGTACTTATATGATATTTTGTGCCAAATGTGGAGCACAGTACGTCGGCGAGACTAAGAATTCCATATCTGTTAGAATGTATCAACATCGTTACAATATTAAAAATAAAAAGGAAATTCATACCTTATTGGTTAAACATTTTATTTTGCATGGCTGGCAGAATCTCAGGGTAGCGGGGTTACAAAGGAATGTGACATGGACGGACAACGAGAGACGTAAATGCGAAAGGAGATGGATTTTCAATTTGGGAACAAGGGAGGCATCAGGGCTAAACGAAAGGGTGTAATCCGACATAGGACCCGAAGTCCTGACCCAAAATTCACCCCAACTTCTCATGCAGACCCCAACCCCGGTCGTATTCCCACCAAGGTTGGAACCCCAACCGGTGGTATAATCCTAACCCTAACCACACTAATTGGAGTCATTATTATAACCCTATCCCCATCCAATCCCTAACCATAACCATACCCCTATCCCATCCTAACCCTAATCTTAACCTGACCCCCATCCAAACCCCTAACCCTAACCCTAACCATATCCCCTCCCCCCTCCTAATCCTAATCTTAACCTGGGGGCCATAATACAAAAACCCTTATCCTAATATTTACAGTTAATTACAATTGGGCATGGACATTCTTTACATCACAAAAATCAATTCAAATCTATTTTTAATTGATAAATAATGAGATTTTGATTAAAGAACCGTGGAATCACGTAAAACGTTAAAAAACAGTGTATTCAAAACAACATTCTGTAAAACCGATTTCATGGGATAGGGTAGGAACATCACAATATTAAAAAGACAGGTGGTGTGTTAAAGTATTAAAAAAAAGTGTAATTTCATGATATTATTTCCCAAAAAACAATTACAGTTAAAAAGATTAAATATTAAAAACAGTGTATGGTAAAATGTCTACAATTCATATTTAAGGGTAATGGTTTAAAAAGGATTGACATATAGAAGGTTAGTATACATTTCATAGAAGCAGAATTGGAAAGGGATTGACAAAACATTTTTCTAAAAAAAACACACACAGACGGAAGGGTATAAAGGGAGGTGGAGTCAGCCAGGAGCTCATTCGGATTTGGAGCTTGAAGAGTGAACATCTCTTACCAGCCACAGCATTGTGCATTACAGCCACATTTTCTCACTAGTTTTTTTGTGTGCCAGGCGCCTGAAGAAGACCCTTGAGGGGTCGAAACGTTGCGCGTACGGCACACTACCTTTTTGAATTTATTAATTAAATAAAACTTTTGCTTTAATTTCTTTTGTTTTTTTTCCTTTTTTTTCATTATCTACATTTATTTCTCGCCTCATAAAAGCTCAAATAAGAGTTATAATTACTTATATAACAAAGGCGAACCCAAATCACAAAAACTAAAACACAACAACACAAACACAAAAATTAACCAAAGACTGAGGACCGGATGGCCTCAGCAGGTTGGACCGTCGTCCGATACGGGAAAAGGCGGAAGCTTTCCCGTAATCGTGACAACCAGCAGGGTGGGTTTCCTTCGGGAGGGATGGCCCGTGCATTTCCTGCCCCACAGAGGTGGCAGGCTCAGTCCCCTTCCCCTAACTTGCCAGTGCCTCGCTCCGGAGGACCCACCCGCTACCGTGGTCCACAATCCCGCTCTTATGCATCGGTTGCTCGCAGCAACGCCTTCCAAACTGTCCGGTTCATCCCTAGACGACAGGTTCAGGGCGTGAACCAGGATCAGCGTCGTCCGGCAGACCCGGCATTTGGTGGGCTAGTGCGTAAGCTTTATGGGGTTATTAAAATGGTGCACCATTTGCAAAATGTCGCCCCAGCCCCGGGTAAGGACGAACCTAGGACCATCTCACGGATGGTAGAGCATTTGGGGAACATGATCAAACCAGCAGCTCCCACAGCACACACGACAGATATGATTTTGGGAAATGCCATGAACTGGGGGCATAACACCCTAATCATACTGGAGGACCATTACCGGACAGGGTTGGAGAAAATGTTGGCGGAGCTGACCAACGATCTTGTCCCGGATTGGAAGGAGGCCTTCAATGTCGCCACTCGGTGGGCCCACAGGAACTTGCCACGCATGAAAAATGAGTCCATTGAGCATGCTGAGGCAATGATAGCATCGTGTGGGAATGATAGAGGGGTCACTCAGGACCAACCACAAATGGTCCGTGCCTCGTCAGATCGTCCAACGGCGCGAGCACGAACAGATGGCTGCACTCAAACAGGGGATGCACAAAGTCATGGCACCCAAACAGTTACCCCCACAGCCCCTCAACAACAACAGAGGGTGGAGGTGGAACACAGGACGGTGCAGTCAGGACCGAAGTCCCACACAGTGGCCACCATGACGGGGGACATCCCGGAGGAGGGAGGAACGGGGTCGACCCCACAAGGAGAAGGGATACAGGGGATGTTGCCCTGGTCCCCGGATCCTGGGGAGGGACCAAGTGAGCAAC
Source organism: Pelmatolapia mariae (assembly GCF_036321145.2). Lineage (NCBI taxonomy): Eukaryota > Metazoa > Chordata > Actinopteri > Cichliformes > Cichlidae > Pelmatolapia > Pelmatolapia mariae. The sequence continues at coordinate 41,024,332 of NC_086239.1, read as the reverse complement.
CTAGAGTGGAACCTCCCAAAGAGCGCAGAACGGTGCGGGGAAGGTTGAGTACAAGGCGGAGGCGTTCCCCTGCCTTTTCTTCCTCCTCGTCTTCTACTGGACCCTTGGATGATGATAGAATTCTGGCCATCTTAGCAGATTTGGCGGGGGAATCTGCAGAGGAAGGACAGCAGGAGGGCTCCGAAAGAAATCGGATGAATCCTGCTACACAGATTGGGTCAACCGAAGAAGTACGAGTCCCAAGTGCTGGATTCCAGGGTGACGAGGACCAGGCAGCCTCTGGCCAGTCACCGCAGGTTGACACTTCTGTAGCCCAGGAGGCTTCCCCACAAGGTGGCACTCCTGTGGTGAGACATCAGCAACCGAAATTCAGGGTCAGGAGACACATTGTCACGGAACGGAAAATGGTCGACTGGGGCCTGAGTGTTGGTTGCAAATGGCTCATTATTGGAGACTCAAATTTGTCGAGAATACCACCACACTCGATCCCAGATTTGCAAATTGAGAGTTACCCAGGGGCCAATTTTAGACACATTCAGGCCATTATTGCAAAGGCAACTAAGCATGTGACCGTTGAGAAAGTGGTCTTGTCAGCGGGAATCAACTCCAAGCAACAGAAGGCTAGGGAAACGGCCATAAAACAACTCCAGGCAGCAGTAAGGGCAGCAAAACTGCAGTTTCCGTATGCAGAAATCTGGGTGCCAGTTATAAACTTCTCGCCGGGACTACCAAGGGAGGAACGGGGGGTGTTGGACATCATTAATACCCATATTTACAAGAATATGCCATTCCTCCCTCCACTTCCGCACAGGAAATTTGCCACAGAGGGAGATCTGGTACATTGGACCCGAGAGACGGGTCGAGCAATGCTGGAGCATTGGAGCAACATTTTAAACTTCAAATCCCGTCGAGTCGGAGCGGGGAGCAAAATGTAGGTTCAGATCCTGTGGCAGGTAAAAATGTCATAGTATTGACAAAGAATTTCAGGCTCACAAAGGCACAGGAGAACCTTTTGAATAAGGGATTGACGTTTATTCCGACATTGGATATACACAAGAAACAAAAAGCACAGTTACAATTGGATATGCAGGAGTACCATCGCAAAATTAAATTAATGTCCTACTTTGACAGTTTCTTGGAACGGAGACCTAAACCCTTCATAGGAAAATCTTCCTGGGTTCCGCATCCGGATAAAATTCATCCCCAGGTCAACAAATTGATAGAAAAAGACAGAGAGGATTTTAATAAGTATTTCAAGTGTTACAGGGAAAAGAAAAATTTGAAACAAAACGAAGTCAAGGCTTTAAGGGAATTAATAAACAATAGGAATATAGTAATTAAACCGGCGGATAAAGGAAGTACAATAGTAATCATGGGAAGGGATCAATACATACAAGAGGGGGAAAGACAATTGAACAATTCTATCTATTATAAAAAGTTGGATGAACCCATGTATTTAAAAACAATTCCAATAGTACATAAAATTTTGGACAAACTCTGGGAACGCAAATTCATAAATAGTAAACAAAGGCAATATTTAAAAGGGCAGGATGAACCGAGACCAAGGAGGTTTTATTTATTGCCAAAAATTCATAAAGATCCCAACACGTGGCCGGTCCCATTTGAAATTCCAGCGGGAAGGCCGATCGTATCGGATTGCGGGAGCGAAACGTACAGAACGGCGGAGTTCATTGACTTTTATTTGAATCCCCTCTCTTCGAGACATGCTTCGTATGTTAAGGATACATACCATTTTGTGGACATAGTGAAAGGATTGTCGGTTCCAAAGGATTCAATGTTTTTCTCTATTGATGTGGAAAGTTTGTACACAAACATTGATACAGGTGCTGGAATAGCGGCGGTAAAAAAGATATTTAATAAGTACCCCGACATTACTAGACCGGATAACGAAATTTTGCAGTTACTGAAGATTAATTTGATGAGGAATGATTTCGAATTTAATGGGAAATTCTACCTGCAAGTTAAAGGGACAGCGATGGGAAAGAAATTTTCGCCAGCATACGCTAATATTTTTATGGCCATCTGGGAGGAGGAGGCCTTTGCCCACTGCCCGGAGAAGCCATTACATTATTGGCGGTACCTGGACGATATTTGGGGTATCTGGACAGGTTCTAGGGAGGGTTTTCAGAGATGGTTTGACATCCTGAATTCACATGACCCTTCAATTAAATTAAAATACATATTACATTCGGAATACGTCAACTTTTTAGATACTACAGTTTACAAAGGACCAACATTTGACATAACTCATAAATTGGATATAAAAGTCTTTTTCAAGGAAACAGATACACACGCACTTCTATTCAAATCAAGTTTTCATCCGGCTCATACATATAAAGGACTAATTAAGTCGCAACTAATTAGGTTCAGGAGGATATGCTCACGGGAGGAAGGCTTTTTGGAGGCAGTTCGAGTACTGTTTACGGTACTTCGGAGAAGAGGATACACAAGGTCCTTTTTGAGGGACTGTTTTAAAACATTTCAGGTCCAAAAGGAACCGGATCCTGCTAAAATTATCCCATTGGTAACAACGTTTTCCAAAATGAGTACAATTATGAACAATAGACTAAAAACAAATTTTCAGGATATGATTGGGGGACAAAAAATATTGGATAATCACAGAATCATATCCGCATACAGAAGGAATAAAAATTTGAAGGACCTACTAGTTCACGCTAGACTAAAACCCATACAACAAAGGCCGGATAAAAGCAGGTTAATTAGCAATTTTTGCACATTGGCATATATTAGAAACAGAGTAAACAAGAACATCTTTACAATCAGGCAACGATTTAATCCCCGTTCAAATAACTGTACTTATATGATATTTTGTGCCAAATGTGGAGCACAGTACGTCGGCGAGACTAAGAATTCCATATCTGTTAGAATGTATCAACATCGTTACAATATTAAAAATAAAAAGGAAATTCATACCTTATTGGTTAAACATTTTATTTTGCATGGCTGGCAGAATCTCAGGGTAGCGGGGTTACAAAGGAATGTGACATGGACGGACAACGAGAGACGTAAATGCGAAAGGAGATGGATTTTCAATTTGGGAACAAGGGAGGCATCAGGGCTAAACGAAAGGGTGTAATCCGACATAGGACCCGAAGTCCTGACCCAAAATTCACCCCAACTTCTCATGCAGACCCCAACCCCGGTCGTATTCCCACCAAGGTTGGAACCCCAACCGGTGGTATAATCCTAACCCTAACCACACTAATTGGAGTCATTATTATAACCCTATCCCCATCCAATCCCTAACCATAACCATACCCCTATCCCATCCTAACCCTAATCTTAACCTGACCCCCATCCAAACCCCTAACCCTAACCCTAACCATATCCCCTCCCCCCTCCTAATCCTAATCTTAACCTGGGGGCCATAATACAAAAACCCTTATCCTAATATTTACAGTTAATTACAATTGGGCATGGACATTCTTTACATCACAAAAATCAATTCAAATCTATTTTTAATTGATAAATAATGAGATTTTGATTAAAGAACCGTGGAATCACGTAAAACGTTAAAAAACAGTGTATTCAAAACAACATTCTGTAAAACCGATTTCATGGGATAGGGTAGGAACATCACAATATTAAAAAGACAGGTGGTGTGTTAAAGTATTAAAAAAAAGTGTAATTTCATGATATTATTTCCCAAAAAACAATTACAGTTAAAAAGATTAAATATTAAAAACAGTGTATGGTAAAATGTCTACAATTCATATTTAAGGGTAATGGTTTAAAAAGGATTGACATATAGAAGGTTAGTATACATTTCATAGAAGCAGAATTGGAAAGGGATTGACAAAACATTTTTCTAAAAAAAACACACACAGACGGAAGGGTATAAAGGGAGGTGGAGTCAGCCAGGAGCTCATTCGGATTTGGAGCTTGAAGAGTGAACATCTCTTACCAGCCACAGCATTGTGCATTACAGCCACATTTTCTCACTAGTTTTTTTGTGTGCCAGGCGCCTGAAGAAGACCCTTGAGGGGTCGAAACGTTGCGCGTACGGCACACTACCTTTTTGAATTTATTAATTAAATAAAACTTTTGCTTTAATTTCTTTTGTTTTTTTTCCTTTTTTTTCATTATCTACATTTATTTCTCGCCTCATAAAAGCTCAAATAAGAGTTATAATTACTTATATAACAAAGGCGAACCCAAATCACAAAAACTAAAACACAACAACACAAACACAAAAATTAACCAAAGACTGAGGACCGGATGGCCTCAGCAGGTTGGACCGTCGTCCGATACGGGAAAAGGCGGAAGCTTTCCCGTAATCGTGACAACCAGCAGGGTGGGTTTCCTTCGGGAGGGATGGCCCGTGCATTTCCTGCCCCACAGAGGTGGCAGGCTCAGTCCCCTTCCCCTAACTTGCCAGTGCCTCGCTCCGGAGGACCCACCCGCTACCGTGGTCCACAATCCCGCTCTTATGCATCGGTTGCTCGCAGCAACGCCTTCCAAACTGTCCGGTTCATCCCTAGACGACAGGTTCAGGGCGTGAACCAGGATCAGCGTCGTCCGGCAGACCCGGCATTTGGTGGGCTAGTGCGTAAGCTTTATGGGGTTATTAAAATGGTGCACCATTTGCAAAATGTCGCCCCAGCCCCGGGTAAGGACGAACCTAGGACCATCTCACGGATGGTAGAGCATTTGGGGAACATGATCAAACCAGCAGCTCCCACAGCACACACGACAGATATGATTTTGGGAAATGCCATGAACTGGGGGCATAACACCCTAATCATACTGGAGGACCATTACCGGACAGGGTTGGAGAAAATGTTGGCGGAGCTGACCAACGATCTTGTCCCGGATTGGAAGGAGGCCTTCAATGTCGCCACTCGGTGGGCCCACAGGAACTTGCCACGCATGAAAAATGAGTCCATTGAGCATGCTGAGGCAATGATAGCATCGTGTGGGAATGATAGAGGGGTCACTCAGGACCAACCACAAATGGTCCGTGCCTCGTCAGATCGTCCAACGGCGCGAGCACGAACAGATGGCTGCACTCAAACAGGGGATGCACAAAGTCATGGCACCCAAACAGTTACCCCCACAGCCCCTCAACAACAACAGAGGGTGGAGGTGGAACACAGGACGGTGCAGTCAGGACCGAAGTCCCACACAGTGGCCACCATGACGGGGGACATCCCGGAGGAGGGAGGAACGGGGTCGACCCCACAAGGAGAAGGGATACAGGGGATGTTGCCCTGGTCCCCGGATCCTGGGGAGGGACCAAGTGAGCAACCTAGAGTGGAACCTCCCAAAGAGCGCAGAACGGTGCGGGGAAGGTTGAGTACAAGGCGGAGGCGTTCCCCTGCCTTTTCTTCCTCCTCGTCTTCTACTGGACCCTTGGATGATGATAGAATTCTGGCCATCTTAGCAGATTTGGCGGGGGAATCTGCAGAGGAAGGACAGCAGGAGGGCTCCGAAAGAAATCGGATGAATCCTGCTACACAGATTGGGTCAACCGAAGAAGTACGAGTCCCAAGTGCTGGATTCCAGGGTGACGAGGACCAGGCAGCCTCTGGCCAGTCACCGCAGGTTGACACTTCTGTAGCCCAGGAGGCTTCCCCACAAGGTGGCACTCCTGTGGTGAGACATCAGCAACCGAAATTCAGGGTCAGGAGACACATTGTCACGGAACGGAAAATGGTCGACTGGGGCCTGAGTGTTGGTTGCAAATGGCTCATTATTGGAGACTCAAATTTGTCGAGAATACCACCACACTCGATCCCAGATTTGCAAATTGAGAGTTACCCAGGGGCCAATTTTAGACACATTCAGGCCATTATTGCAAAGGCAACTAAGCATGTGACCGTTGAGAAAGTGGTCTTGTCAGCGGGAATCAACTCCAAGCAACAGAAGGCTAGGGAAACGGCCATAAAACAACTCCAGGCAGCAGTAAGGGCAGCAAAACTGCAGTTTCCGTATGCAGAAATCTGGGTGCCAGTTATAAACTTCTCGCCGGGACTACCAAGGGAGGAACGGGGGGTGTTGGACATCATTAATACCCATATTTACAAGAATATGCCATTCCTCCCTCCACTTCCGCACAGGAAATTTGCCACAGAGGGAGATCTGGTACATTGGACCCGAGAGACGGGTCGAGCAATGCTGGAGCATTGGAGCAACATTTTAAACTTCAAATCCCGTCGAGTCGGAGCGGGGAGCAAAATGTAGGTTCAGATCCTGTGGCAGGTAAAAATGTCATAGTATTGACAAAGAATTTCAGGCTCACAAAGGCACAGGAGAACCTTTTGAATAAGGGATTGACGTTTATTCCGACATTGGATATACACAAGAAACAAAAAGCACAGTTACAATTGGATATGCAGGAGTACCATCGCAAAATTAAATTAATGTCCTACTTTGACAGTTTCTTGGAACGGAGACCTAAACCCTTCATAGGAAAATCTTCCTGGGTTCCGCATCCGGATAAAATTCATCCCCAGGTCAACAAATTGATAGAAAAAGACAGAGAGGATTTTAATAAGTATTTCAAGTGTTACAGGGAAAAGAAAAATTTGAAACAAAACGAAGTCAAGGCTTTAAGGGAATTAATAAACAATAGGAATATAGTAATTAAACCGGCGGATAAAGGAAGTACAATAGTAATCATGGGAAGGGATCAATACATACAAGAGGGGGAAAGACAATTGAACAATTCTATCTATTATAAAAAGTTGGATGAACCCATGTATTTAAAAACAATTCCAATAGTACATAAAATTTTGGACAAACTCTGGGAACGCAAATTCATAAATAGTAAACAAAGGCAATATTTAAAAGGGCAGGATGAACCGAGACCAAGGAGGTTTTATTTATTGCCAAAAATTCATAAAGATCCCAACACGTGGCCGGTCCCATTTGAAATTCCAGCGGGAAGGCCGATCGTATCGGATTGCGGGAGCGAAACGTACAGAACGGCGGAGTTCATTGACTTTTATTTGAATCCCCTCTCTTCGAGACATGCTTCGTATGTTAAGGATACATACCATTTTGTGGACATAGTGAAAGGATTGTCGGTTCCAAAGGATTCAATGTTTTTCTCTATTGATGTGGAAAGTTTGTACACAAACATTGATACAGGTGCTGGAATAGCGGCGGTAAAAAAGATATTTAATAAGTACCCCGACATTACTAGACCGGATAACGAAATTTTGCAGTTACTGAAGATTAATTTGATGAGGAATGATTTCGAATTTAATGGGAAATTCTACCTGCAAGTTAAAGGGACAGCGATGGGAAAGAAATTTTCGCCAGCATACGCTAATATTTTTATGGCCATCTGGGAGGAGGAGGCCTTTGCCCACTGCCCGGAGAAGCCATTACATTATTGGCGGTACCTGGACGATATTTGGGGTATCTGGACAGGTTCTAGGGAGGGTTTTCAGAGATGGTTTGACATCCTGAATTCACATGACCCTTCAATTAAATTAAAATACATATTACATTCGGAATACGTCAACTTTTTAGATACTACAGTTTACAAAGGACCAACATTTGACATAACTCATAAATTGGATATAAAAGTCTTTTTCAAGGAAACAGATACACACGCACTTCTATTCAAATCAAGTTTTCATCCGGCTCATACATATAAAGGACTAATTAAGTCGCAACTAATTAGGTTCAGGAGGATATGCTCACGGGAGGAAGGCTTTTTGGAGGCAGTTCGAGTACTGTTTACGGTACTTCGGAGAAGAGGATACACAAGGTCCTTTTTGAGGGACTGTTTTAAAACATTTCAGGTCCAAAAGGAACCGGATCCTGCTAAAATTATCCCATTGGTAACAACGTTTTCCAAAATGAGTACAATTATGAACAATAGACTAAAAACAAATTTTCAGGATATGATTGGGGGACAAAAAATATTGGATAATCACAGAATCATATCCGCATACAGAAGGAATAAAAATTTGAAGGACCTACTAGTTCACGCTAGACTAAAACCCATACAACAAAGGCCGGATAAAAGCAGGTTAATTAGCAATTTTTGCACATTGGCATATATTAGAAACAGAGTAAACAAGAACATCTTTACAATCAGGCAACGATTTAATCCCCGTTCAAATAACTGTACTTATATGATATTTTGTGCCAAATGTGGAGCACAGTACGTCGGCGAGACTAAGAATTCCATATCTGTTAGAATGTATCAACATCGTTACAATATTAAAAATAAAAAGGAAATTCATACCTTATTGGTTAAACATTTTATTTTGCATGGCTGGCAGAATCTCAGGGTAGCGGGGTTACAAAGGAATGTGACATGGACGGACAACGAGAGACGTAAATGCGAAAGGAGATGGATTTTCAATTTGGGAACAAGGGAGGCATCAGGGCTAAACGAAAGGGTGTAATCCGACATAGGACCCGAAGTCCTGACCCAAAATTCACCCCAACTTCTCATGCAGACCCCAACCCCGGTCGTATTCCCACCAAGGTTGGAACCCCAACCGGTGGTATAATCCTAACCCTAACCACACTAATTGGAGTCATTATTATAACCCTATCCCCATCCAATCCCTAACCATAACCATACCCCTATCCCATCCTAACCCTAATCTTAACCTGACCCCCATCCAAACCCCTAACCCTAACCCTAACCATATCCCCTCCCCCCTCCTAATCCTAATCTTAACCTGGGGGCCATAATACAAAAACCCTTATCCTAATATTTACAGTTAATTACAATTGGGCATGGACATTCTTTACATCACAAAAATCAATTCAAATCTATTTTTAATTGATAAATAATGAGATTTTGATTAAAGAACCGTGGAATCACGTAAAACGTTAAAAAACAGTGTATTCAAAACAACATTCTGTAAAACCGATTTCATGGGATAGGGTAGGAACATCACAATATTAAAAAGACAGGTGGTGTGTTAAAGTATTAAAAAAAAGTGTAATTTCATGATATTATTTCCCAAAAAACAATTACAGTTAAAAAGATTAAATATTAAAAACAGTGTATGGTAAAATGTCTACAATTCATATTTAAGGGTAATGGTTTAAAAAGGATTGACATATAGAAGGTTAGTATACATTTCATAGAAGCAGAATTGGAAAGGGATTGACAAAACATTTTTCTAAAAAAAACACACACAGACGGAAGGGTATAAAGGGAGGTGGAGTCAGCCAGGAGCTCATTCGGATTTGGAGCTTGAAGAGTGAACATCTCTTACCAGCCACAGCATTGTGCATTACAGCCACATTTTCTCACTAGTTTTTTTGTGTGCCAGGCGCCTGAAGAAGACCCTTGAGGGGTCGAAACGTTGCGCGTACGGCACACTACCTTTTTGAATTTATTAATTAAATAAAACTTTTGCTTTAATTTCTTTTGTTTTTTTTCCTTTTTTTTCATTATCTACATTTATTTCTCGCCTCATAAAAGCTCAAATAAGAGTTATAATTACTTATATAACAAAGGCGAACCCAAATCACAAAAACTAAAACACAACAACACAAACACAAAAATTAACCAAAGACTGAGGACCGGATGGCCTCAGCAGGTTGGACCGTCGTCCGATACGGGAAAAGGCGGAAGCTTTCCCGTAATCGTGACAACCAGCAGGGTGGGTTTCCTTCGGGAGGGATGGCCCGTGCATTTCCTGCCCCACAGAGGTGGCAGGCTCAGTCCCCTTCCCCTAACTTGCCAGTGCCTCGCTCCGGAGGACCCACCCGCTACCGTGGTCCACAATCCCGCTCTTATGCATCGGTTGCTCGCAGCAACGCCTTCCAAACTGTCCGGTTCATCCCTAGACGACAGGTTCAGGGCGTGAACCAGGATCAGCGTCGTCCGGCAGACCCGGCATTTGGTGGGCTAGTGCGTAAGCTTTATGGGGTTATTAAAATGGTGCACCATTTGCAAAATGTCGCCCCAGCCCCGGGTAAGGACGAACCTAGGACCATCTCACGGATGGTAGAGCATTTGGGGAACATGATCAAACCAGCAGCTCCCACAGCACACACGACAGATATGATTTTGGGAAATGCCATGAACTGGGGGCATAACACCCTAATCATACTGGAGGACCATTACCGGACAGGGTTGGAGAAAATGTTGGCGGAGCTGACCAACGATCTTGTCCCGGATTGGAAGGAGGCCTTCAATGTCGCCACTCGGTGGGCCCACAGGAACTTGCCACGCATGAAAAATGAGTCCATTGAGCATGCTGAGGCAATGATAGCATCGTGTGGGAATGATAGAGGGGTCACTCAGGACCAACCACAAATGGTCCGTGCCTCGTCAGATCGTCCAACGGCGCGAGCACGAACAGATGGCTGCACTCAAACAGGGGATGCACAAAGTCATGGCACCCAAACAGTTACCCCCACAGCCCCTCAACAACAACAGAGGGTGGAGGTGGAACACAGGACGGTGCAGTCAGGACCGAAGTCCCACACAGTGGCCACCATGACGGGGGACATCCCGGAGGAGGGAGGAACGGGGTCGACCCCACAAGGAGAAGGGATACAGGGGATGTTGCCCTGGTCCCCGGATCCTGGGGAGGGACCAAGTGAGCAACCTAGAGTGGAACCTCCCAAAGAGCGCAGAACGGTGCGGGGAAGGTTGAGTACAAGGCGGAGGCGTTCCCCTGCCTTTTCTTCCTCCTCGTCTTCTACTGGACCCTTGGATGATGATAGAATTCTGGCCATCTTAGCAGATTTGGCGGGGGAATCTGCAGAGGAAGGACAGCAGGAGGGCTCCGAAAGAAATCGGATGAATCCTGCTACACAGATTGGGTCAACCGAAGAAGTACGAGTCCCAAGTGCTGGATTCCAGGGTGACGAGGACCAGGCAGCCTCTGGCCAGTCACCGCAGGTTGACACTTCTGTAGCCCAGGAGGCTTCCCCACAAGGTGGCACTCCTGTGGTGAGACATCAGCAACCGAAATTCAGGGTCAGGAGACACATTGTCACGGAACGGAAAATGGTCGACTGGGGCCTGAGTGTTGGTTGCAAATGGCTCATTATTGGAGACTCAAATTTGTCGAGAATACCACCACACTCGATCCCAGATTTGCAAATTGAGAGTTACCCAGGGGCCAATTTTAGACACATTCAGGCCATTATTGCAAAGGCAACTAAGCATGTGACCGTTGAGAAAGTGGTCTTGTCAGCGGGAATCAACTCCAAGCAACAGAAGGCTAGGGAAACGGCCATAAAACAACTCCAGGCAGCAGTAAGGGCAGCAAAACTGCAGTTTCCGTATGCAGAAATCTGGGTGCCAGTTATAAACTTCTCGCCGGGACTACCAAGGGAGGAACGGGGGGTGTTGGACATCATTAATACCCATATTTACAAGAATATGCCATTCCTCCCTCCACTTCCGCACAGGAAATTTGCCACAGAGGGAGATCTGGTACATTGGACCCGAGAGACGGGTCGAGCAATGCTGGAGCATTGGAGCAACATTTTAAACTTCAAATCCCGTCGAGTCGGAGCGGGGAGCAAAATGTAGGTTCAGATCCTGTGGCAGGTAAAAATGTCATAGTATTGACAAAGAATTTCAGGCTCACAAAGGCACAGGAGAACCTTTTGAATAAGGGATTGACGTTTATTCCGACATTGGATATACACAAGAAACAAAAAGCACAGTTACAATTGGATATGCAGGAGTACCATCGCAAAATTAAATTAATGTCCTACTTTGACAGTTTCTTGGAACGGAGACCTAAACCCTTCATAGGAAAATCTTCCTGGGTTCCGCATCCGGATAAAATTCATCCCCAGGTCAACAAATTGATAGAAAAAGACAGAGAGGATTTTAATAAGTATTTCAAGTGTTACAGGGAAAAGAAAAATTTGAAACAAAACGAAGTCAAGGCTTTAAGGGAATTAATAAACAATAGGAATATAGTAATTAAACCGGCGGATAAAGGAAGTACAATAGTAATCATGGGAAGGGATCAATACATACAAGAGGGGGAAAGACAATTGAACAATTCTATCTATTATAAAAAGTTGGATGAACCCATGTATTTAAAAACAATTCCAATAGTACATAAAATTTTGGACAAACTCTGGGAACGCAAATTCATAAATAGTAAACAAAGGCAATATTTAAAAGGGCAGGATGAACCGAGACCAAGGAGGTTTTATTTATTGCCAAAAATTCATAAAGATCCCAACACGTGGCCGGTCCCATTTGAAATTCCAGCGGGAAGGCCGATCGTATCGGATTGCGGGAGCGAAACGTACAGAACGGCGGAGTTCATTGACTTTTATTTGAATCCCCTCTCTTCGAGACATGCTTCGTATGTTAAGGATACATACCATTTTGTGGACATAGTGAAAGGATTGTCGGTTCCAAAGGATTCAATGTTTTTCTCTATTGATGTGGAAAGTCTGTACACAAACATTGATACAGGTGCTGGAATAGCGGCGGTAAAAAAGATATTTAATAAGTACCCCGACATTACTAGACCGGATAACGAAATTTTGCAGTTACTGAAGATTAATTTGATGAGGAATGATTTCGAATTTAATGGGAAATTCTACCTGCAAGTTAAAGGGACAGCGATGGGAAAGAAATTTTCGCCAGCATACGCTAATATTTTTATGGCCATCTGGGAGGAGGAGGCCTTTGCCCACTGCCCGGAGAAGCCATTACATTATTGGCGGTACCTGGACGATATTTGGGGTATCTGGACAGGTTCTAGGGAGGGTTTTCAGAGATGGTTTGACATCCTGAATTCACATGACCCTTCAATTAAATTAAAATACATATTACATTCGGAATACGTCAACTTTTTAGATACTACAGTTTACAAAGGACCAACATTTGACATAACTCATAAATTGGATATAAAAGTCTTTTTCAAGGAAACAGATACACACGCACTTCTATTCAAATCAAGTTTTCATCCGGCTCATACATATAAAGGACTAATTAAGTCGCAACTAATTAGGTTCAGGAGGATATGCTCACGGGAGGAAGGCTTTTTGGAGGCAGTTCGAGTACTGTTTACGGTACTTCGGAGAAGAGGATACACAAGGTCCTTTTTGAGGGACTGTTTTAAAACATTTCAGGTCCAAAAGGAACCGGATCCTGCTAAAATTATCCCATTGGTAACAACGTTTTCCAAAATGAGTACAATTATGAACAATAGACTAAAAACAAATTTTCAGGATATGATTGGGGGACAAAAAATATTGGATAATCACAGAATCATATCCGCATACAGAAGGAATAAAAATTTGAAGGACCTACTAGTTCACGCTAGACTAAAACCCATACAACAAAGGCCGGATAAAAGCAGGTTAATTAGCAATTTTTGCACATTGGCATATATTAGAAACAGAGTAAACAAGAACATCTTTACAATCAGGCAACGATTTAATCCCCGTTCAAATAACTGTACTTATATGATATTTTGTGCCAAATGTGGAGCACAGTACGTCGGCGAGACTAAGAATTCCATATCTGTTAGAATGTATCAACATCGTTACAATATTAAAAATAAAAAGGAAATTCATACCTTATTGGTTAAACATTTTATTTTGCATGGCTGGCAGAATCTCAGGGTAGCGGGGTTACAAAGGAATGTGACATGGACGGACAACGAGAGACGTAAATGCGAAAGGAGATGGATTTTCAATTTGGGAACAAGGGAGGCATCAGGGCTAAACGAAAGGGTGTAATCCGACATAGGACCCGAAGTCCTGACCCAAAATTCACCCCAACTTCTCATGCAGACCCCAACCCCGGTCGTATTCCCACCAAGGTTGGAACCCCAACCGGTGGTATAATCCTAACCCTAACCACACTAATTGGAGTCATTATTATAACCCTATCCCCATCCAATCCCTAACCATAACCATACCCCTATCCCATCCTAACCCTAATCTTAACCTGACCCCCATCCAAACCCCTAACCCTAACCCTAACCATATCCCCTCCCCCCTCCTAATCCTAATCTTAACCTGGGGGCCATAATACAAAAACCCTTATCCTAATATTTACAGTTAATTACAATTGGGCATGGACATTCTTTACATCACAAAAATCAATTCAAATCTATTTTTAATTGATAAATAATGAGATTTTGATTAAAGAACCGTGGAATCACGTAAAACGTTAAAAAACAGTGTATTCAAAACAACATTCTGTAAAACCGATTTCATGGGATAGGGTAGGAACATCACAATATTAAAAAGACAGGTGGTGTGTTAAAGTATTAAAAAAAAGTGTAATTTCATGATATTATTTCCCAAAAAACAATTACAGTTAAAAAGATTAAATATTAAAAACAGTGTATGGTAAAATGTCTACAATTCATATTTAAGGGTAATGGTTTAAAAAGGATTGACATATAGAAGGTTAGTATACATTTCATAGAAGCAGAATTGGAAAGGGATTGACAAAACATTTTTCTAAAAAAAACACACACAGACGGAAGGGTATAAAGGGAGGTGGAGTCAGCCAGGAGCTCATTCGGATTTGGAGCTTGAAGAGTGAACATCTCTTACCAGCCACAGCATTGTGCATTACAGCCACATTTTCTCACTAGTTTTTTTGTGTGCCAGGCGCCTGAAGAAGACCCTTGAGGGGTCGAAACGTTGCGCGTACGGCACACTACCTTTTTGAATTTATTAATTAAATAAAACTTTTGCTTTAATTTCTTTTGTTTTTTTTCCTTTTTTTTCATTATCTACATTTATTTCTCGCCTCATAAAAGCTCAAATAAGAGTTATAATTACTTATATAACAAAGGCGAACCCAAATCACAAAAACTAAAACACAACAACACAAACACAAAAATTAACCAAAGACTGAGGACCGGATGGCCTCAGCAGGTTGGACCGTCGTCCGATACGGGAAAAGGCGGAAGCTTTCCCGTAATCGTGACAACCAGCAGGGTGGGTTTCCTTCGGGAGGGATGGCCCGTGCATTTCCTGCCCCACAGAGGTGGCAGGCTCAGTCCCCTTCCCCTAACTTGCCAGTGCCTCGCTCCGGAGGACCCACCCGCTACCGTGGTCCACAATCCCGCTCTTATGCATCGGTTGCTCGCAGCAACGCCTTCCAAACTGTCCGGTTCATCCCTAGACGACAGGTTCAGGGCGTGAACCAGGATCAGCGTCGTCCGGCAGACCCGGCATTTGGTGGGCTAGTGCGTAAGCTTTATGGGGTTATTAAAATGGTGCACCATTTGCAAAATGTCGCCCCAGCCCCGGGTAAGGACGAACCTAGGACCATCTCACGGATGGTAGAGCATTTGGGGAACATGATCAAACCAGCAGCTCCCACAGCACACACGACAGATATGATTTTGGGAAATGCCATGAACTGGGGGCATAACACCCTAATCATACTGGAGGACCATTACCGGACAGGGTTGGAGAAAATGTTGGCGGAGCTGACCAACGATCTTGTCCCGGATTGGAAGGAGGCCTTCAATGTCGCCACTCGGTGGGCCCACAGGAACTTGCCACGCATGAAAAATGAGTCCATTGAGCATGCTGAGGCAATGATAGCATCGTGTGGGAATGATAGAGGGGTCACTCAGGACCAACCACAAATGGTCCGTGCCTCGTCAGATCGTCCAACGGCGCGAGCACGAACAGATGGCTGCACTCAAACAGGGGATGCACAAAGTCATGGCACCCAAACAGTTACCCCCACAGCCCCTCAACAACAACAGAGGGTGGAGGTGGAACACAGGACGGTGCAGTCAGGACCGAAGTCCCACACAGTGGCCACCATGACGGGGGACATCCCGGAGGAGGGAGGAACGGGGTCGACCCCACAAGGAGAAGGGATACAGGGGATGTTGCCCTGGTCCCCGGATCCTGGGGAGGGACCAAGTGAGCAACCTAGAGTGGAACCTCCCAAAGAGCGCAGAACGGTGCGGGGAAGGTTGAGTACAAGGCGGAGGCGTTCCCCTGCCTTTTCTTCCTCCTCGTCTTCTACTGGACCCTTGGATGATGATAGAATTCTGGCCATCTTAGCAGATTTGGCGGGGGAATCTGCAGAGGAAGGACAGCAGGAGGGCTCCGAAAGAAATCGGATGAATCCTGCTACACAGATTGGGTCAACCGAAGAAGTACGAGTCCCAAGTGCTGGATTCCAGGGTGACGAGGACCAGGCAGCCTCTGGCCAGTCACCGCAGGTTGACACTTCTGTAGCCCAGGAGGCTTCCCCACAAGGTGGCACTCCTGTGGTGAGACATCAGCAACCGAAATTCAGGGTCAGGAGACACATTGTCACGGAACGGAAAATGGTCGACTGGGGCCTGAGTGTTGGTTGCAAATGGCTCATTATTGGAGACTCAAATTTGTCGAGAATACCACCACACTCGATCCCAGATTTGCAAATTGAGAGTTACCCAGGGGCCAATTTTAGACACATTCAGGCCATTATTGCAAAGGCAACTAAGCATGTGACCGTTGAGAAAGTGGTCTTGTCAGCGGGAATCAACTCCAAGCAACAGAAGGCTAGGGAAACGGCCATAAAACAACTCCAGGCAGCAGTAAGGGCAGCAAAACTGCAGTTTCCGTATGCAGAAATCTGGGTGCCAGTTATAAACTTCTCGCCGGGACTACCAAGGGAGGAACGGGGGGTGTTGGACATCATTAATACCCATATTTACAAGAATATGCCATTCCTCCCTCCACTTCCGCACAGGAAATTTGCCACAGAGGGAGATCTGGTACATTGGACCCGAGAGACGGGTCGAGCAATGCTGGAGCATTGGAGCAACATTTTAAACTTCAAATCCCGTCGAGTCGGAGCGGGGAGCAAAATGTAGGTTCAGATCCTGTGGCAGGTAAAAATGTCATAGTATTGACAAAGAATTTCAGGCTCACAAAGGCACAGGAGAACCTTTTGAATAAGGGATTGACGTTTATTCCGACATTGGATATACACAAGAAACAAAAAGCACAGTTACAATTGGATATGCAGGAGTACCATCGCAAAATTAAATTAATGTCCTACTTTGACAGTTTCTTGGAACGGAGACCTAAACCCTTCATAGGAAAATCTTCCTGGGTTCCGCATCCGGATAAAATTCATCCCCAGGTCAACAAATTGATAGAAAAAGACAGAGAGGATTTTAATAAGTATTTCAAGTGTTACAGGGAAAAGAAAAATTTGAAACAAAACGAAGTCAAGGCTTTAAGGGAATTAATAAACAATAGGAATATAGTAATTAAACCGGCGGATAAAGGAAGTACAATAGTAATCATGGGAAGGGATCAATACATACAAGAGGGGGAAAGACAATTGAACAATTCTATCTATTATAAAAAGTTGGATGAACCCATGTATTTAAAAACAATTCCAATAGTACATAAAATTTTGGACAAACTCTGGGAACGCAAATTCATAAATAGTAAACAAAGGCAATATTTAAAAGGGCAGGATGAACCGAGACCAAGGAGGTTTTATTTATTGCCAAAAATTCATAAAGATCCCAACACGTGGCCGGTCCCATTTGAAATTCCAGCGGGAAGGCCGATCGTATCGGATTGCGGGAGCGAAACGTACAGAACGGCGGAGTTCATTGACTTTTATTTGAATCCCCTCTCTTCGAGACATGCTTCGTATGTTAAGGATACATACCATTTTGTGGACATAGTGAAAGGATTGTCGGTTCCAAAGGATTCAATGTTTTTCTCTATTGATGTGGAAAGTTTGTACACAAACATTGATACAGGTGCTGGAATAGCGGCGGTAAAAAAGATATTTAATAAGTACCCCGACATTACTAGACCGGATAACGAAATTTTGCAGTTACTGAAGATTAATTTGATGAGGAATGATTTCGAATTTAATGGGAAATTCTACCTGCAAGTTAAAGGGACAGCGATGGGAAAGAAATTTTCGCCAGCATACGCTAATATTTTTATGGCCATCTGGGAGGAGGAGGCCTTTGCCCACTGCCCGGAGAAGCCATTACATTATTGGCGGTACCTGGACGATATTTGGGGTATCTGGACAGGTTCTAGGGAGGGTTTTCAGAGATGGTTTGACATCCTGAATTCACATGACCCTTCAATTAAATTAAAATACATATTACATTCGGAATACGTCAACTTTTTAGATACTACAGTTTACAAAGGACCAACATTTGACATAACTCATAAATTGGATATAAAAGTCTTTTTCAAGGAAACAGATACACACGCACTTCTATTCAAATCAAGTTTTCATCCGGCTCATACATATAAAGGACTAATTAAGTCGCAACTAATTAGGTTCAGGAGGATATGCTCACGGGAGGAAGGCTTTTTGGAGGCAGTTCGAGTACTGTTTACGGTACTTCGGAGAAGAGGATACACAAGGTCCTTTTTGAGGGACTGTTTTAAAACATTTCAGGTCCAAAAGGAACCGGATCCTGCTAAAATTATCCCATTGGTAACAACGTTTTCCAAAATGAGTACAATTATGAACAATAGACTAAAAACAAATTTTCAGGATATGATTGGGGGACAAAAAATATTGGATAATCACAGAATCATATCCGCATACAGAAGGAATAAAAATTTGAAGGACCTACTAGTTCACGCTAGACTAAAACCCATACAACAAAGGCCGGATAAAAGCAGGTTAATTAGCAATTTTTGCACATTGGCATATATTAGAAACAGAGTAAACAAGAACATCTTTACAATCAGGCAACGATTTAATCCCCGTTCAAATAACTGTACTTATATGATATTTTGTGCCAAATGTGGAGCACAGTACGTCGGCGAGACTAAGAATTCCATATCTGTTAGAATGTATCAACATCGTTACAATATTAAAAATAAAAAGGAAATTCATACCTTATTGGTTAAACATTTTATTTTGCATGGCTGGCAGAATCTCAGGGTAGCGGGGTTACAAAGGAATGTGACATGGACGGACAACGAGAGACGTAAATGCGAAAGGAGATGGATTTTCAATTTGGGAACAAGGGAGGCATCAGGGCTAAACGAAAGGGTGTAATCCGACATAGGACCCGAAGTCCTGACCCAAAATTCACCCCAACTTCTCATGCAGACCCCAACCCCGGTCGTATTCCCACCAAGGTTGGAACCCCAACCGGTGGTATAATCCTAACCCTAACCACACTAATTGGAGTCATTATTATAACCCTATCCCCATCCAATCCCTAACCATAACCATACCCCTATCCCATCCTAACCCTAATCTTAACCTGACCCCCATCCAAACCCCTAACCCTAACCCTAACCATATCCCCTCCCCCCTCCTAATCCTAATCTTAACCTGGGGGCCATAATACAAAAACCCTTATCCTAATATTTACAGTTAATTACAATTGGGCATGGACATTCTTTACATCACAAAAATCAATTCAAATCTATTTTTAATTGATAAATAATGAGATTTTGATTAAAGAACCGTGGAATCACGTAAAACGTTAAAAAACAGTGTATTCAAAACAACATTCTGTAAAACCGATTTCATGGGATAGGGTAGGAACATCACAATATTAAAAAGACAGGTGGTGTGTTAAAGTATTAAAAAAAAGTGTAATTTCATGATATTATTTCCCAAAAAACAATTACAGTTAAAAAGATTAAATATTAAAAACAGTGTATGGTAAAATGTCTACAATTCATATTTAAGGGTAATGGTTTAAAAAGGATTGACATATAGAAGGTTAGTATACATTTCATAGAAGCAGAATTGGAAAGGGATTGACAAAACATTTTTCTAAAAAAAACACACACAGACGGAAGGGTATAAAGGGAGGTGGAGTCAGCCAGGAGCTCATTCGGATTTGGAGCTTGAAGAGTGAACATCTCTTACCAGCCACAGCATTGTGCATTACAGCCACATTTTCTCACTAGTTTTTTTGTGTGCCAGGCGCCTGAAGAAGACCCTTGAGGGGTCGAAACGTTGCGCGTACGGCACACTACCTTTTTGAATTTATTAATTAAATAAAACTTTTGCTTTAATTTCTTTTGTTTTTTTTCCTTTTTTTTCATTATCTACATTTATTTCTCGCCTCATAAAAGCTCAAATAAGAGTTATAATTACTTATATAACAAAGGCGAACCCAAATCACAAAAACTAAAACACAACAACACAAACACAAAAATTAACCAAAGACTGAGGACCGGATGGCCTCAGCAGGTTGGACCGTCGTCCGATACGGGAAAAGGCGGAAGCTTTCCCGTAATCGTGACAACCAGCAGGGTGGGTTTCCTTCGGGAGGGATGGCCCGTGCATTTCCTGCCCCACAGAGGTGGCAGGCTCAGTCCCCTTCCCCTAACCCTAACCCTAACCCTAACCCTAACCCCCTTGATTTGAGGCGGCGTAGTTGAAAGTAACACTGCTGCCACTGAAAGAATCAGATCACATAATCATGTGGATGTGGGACTTAACTAACACTGATACATTGAGGAGCAGGCCAGATTCTTTTAAGGGAGAAAATTCAGGTTAACTGACCTTGGGACCACCCAGGATGAGGATAAGTTTAACACAAATGTCATCCTGTGGGATTGGAGTTGGAAAGCTTCATAGAGCTAGTCTTTTAAATCCACTTAGGATAGCCTGGCGGTCCGTGAAGTTGTTTTTGGCATATAGATATTTTGCAATTTAGAGAAGGATTTTAACTAACAAGAATAATAATACCCTGTAAAAATGTTTTTTATTTTGTTAATGCATAATTTTAGGTGGAATAGGTCTGTGCTTTAATGGTTTTTATGTATAATTATTTATGTTTTTAATAGTTTTTAACAAATAAGTCTAACCCAAATAAGGGGGTTAGTAAGGACACTGACGGGTCAGCAGATCCTCCTTTACCTCCTAAGATTTACTAATATGGATGTGTAAATAAAAGAGTGAAAAACTAATTAATTGTGTTTGCTGTGTATCCTAACAGCTGCATGAACTCTTACATTTGCTAACTACACAAACTAAATAAAGTTGTTTTTTTAAGAATTGGGTGAGATTTCCCCCATGGAGATGCGGGAGGATCTGTGCCCCTGTTGGTGCTTAGTTGAGTTTTTAATTTTTTTAATTATTTTAATTTTTTTATTTAGACCTGAGCACTTGTGGCCATTCTCTAGAGAAGTGCATTCTAACAGGGATTATATATTGATATCCTCTCTATATGCCACCTTGTGGGATGTCACCAGACTTGAACATACAATGGGAAGCAGAGGAGAAGCACATAAGTCTCACTATAAAATCATAAGGGGAATAAGGGTCCAGTCGGCCGCTAGGACCGTGCAACTAAGCTCCAGAGGGAGATATTTAAGTCATAATTTCCTAATACCTAACCCAGCCTGTGCCAGGGGTCTGTTATACTGGACCCTTCCGGATTTTATCTGAAATAAAGTGTGAAATGAACTGAAATAGAGAGAGTGCTTTGTTGACCTTTGACCTCGCCACATATATTATACATACGGGGTATCCTATATGGTGACAAGATTCAATAGACATGATTTACAATGTTAAACCCGTTGATGTGGGGCAATCAGGTTTTGACAACCTGACCTGGGCATAAGGTCCTAATCTTAACTTTGATAGGGCCGAGATATTAACCCTGACCCAGGATCATTTGCCCTAAACATAACCCCTGGGGGTGGGAGCCCTAACCTTAACCATAAGAGGCATATGATATGCAGCTTAAGATTAAGGCCTCTTTATTCTAAAGCTAGTTTGTGGTGATAAAGGGCATGATAACCGAAACTGGATAATAAAGCCCTCAATCTTATCCTTAATAAGGATCCTTGATATAAAGTTGGCCTCAAAATCATTAGCCCCTGCAGGAAATCGTAAGCAGCCTGATTGGCCGATTCCTGAGGGTGCTGGCATTCTACCTGTGGGGTTATGTTTAAAAGTAAGGGACGTTAAATGATGGATATCCATAATAGTGTCACCTCTTCATTGACTGCCAGGCAGGTCCTCAGAAGAGGGTGGAGATCCATCCCTCCCTCCTTCTTCTTTTAACATGATTTGAATAAAGTTTTTATTTGAGGAAATGGTTTTTATTTTTGAGAATTTACATCTGTCCTTTTCTTATGTGTTGTGAAATGTGTTTTGTAGCCTGTGGGGAAATAGAATGTACATGTTTAAGAAAGTGATTGTGAATGCACCATGGGAGGAACACTGTCATGTGACCCGGTGTGACCTATCCTGAGGAGGGCCCACATAGGTGGGCGGACCTCAAAGGATCACTTAATTGCTGTCTGGTCTCTCCTGGCCTCACTCGTGCTGATCCCTCTGAAGAAGCGAGAAGAATCGCGAAACGTTAGGGATGCCTCTCAGACCGGCGTGAGCAAGGATTTTACCTCCCCCAGAGTAAGGTAATTAGAATTTAAACAGTTTTTTAGCCCTAGTTTTTAGTGGGAGTGAAACACACTTTTGTTCTCCCATTTAGGGCTTAATTGGATAATTGAACCAGGGAGTGAGGAACTTAAGCTCTCCACTTTTTGTTTTAACTTTTTAAGTTCACTCAGCGGGAATAAGCAAATCAGCCCTCCCGACTGAGAGTTTTAATATTGAATTGGGAACAAGCAAACCTAGCCCTCCCAATTCATATTTTAAAGTTTTTTATACATTTTTAAGTGGAAGTAAGCAAACTTAGCCCTCCCGGTTTTAAGATTGTCCTCTGGGGGAGAGGAAGAGAGTCATTGAGCCCTGACCTTAGGGAAACTTTATTCTTTTAGCCCTTTTTTTCTGGATTTTAAGAGGGGAGCTCCAATGTTTTTTTAGCCTGTAATATCTGGTGTGGCCCAAATAGATCGCAGTGTGTAGACTAAACCATAGTCACCTATAAAACTCCACTAAAAATAGATTGTATAAAGGAGTAACATTAAGAAGGAGGACTTGGTTAAAGGACATTTAAAAGGTACAGCACACTGCACGGAGATCCAGGAGCAGCAAGTGAAGATGAAGCACATCAGAGTGACTCGCCCTGGTTGTTATTGGTCATCACACATGTTAGAAGGCTGTTGTGATAAGATCCAGTGGAGCCTAACCACAGATGTAAAGGCAGGTGAGTTCCCCGGTAAGAATTTTTATCTTGAAGTCCAGATTAATGGGGGTTGGAAGAGAAGGCTCAAAGGCTGGTCTGAGAGGGGAGGCGGGGTGGGGCTTGGGGGAGACAGGGACATACTGTTTGACATTCTATTAGTAATTGTAAGCCAAGAAGGCACTTAACATGTAACGCACAATATGAATATGGTCAGGTGTTATTTTATTTTTTAATGGTTTAAGAGGGAGGGAGGGAAGGAATATAATGAGGGTGGGATTAGGTGGATCACTTTTTAAGAGGATAAGCCTTGATGAAGTGATTTTATCGGTCTTATTGGTCTTTTTAACTTTCTTTTTTTATCTGACCTGCTCAACAGAGGTGTCTACTCCACATGGGAAGATATATGGCAGGATTAAAGATAAAGATAATTACAGCCTAAACAGGCAGTACATTGGGGAGATGATGAGAAATGTCCCAAATAGGGACAAGGCGGTGTACATAGGAGTAACACTCCATGTGACTGCACAGATCCCCCTTTATTCTAATATATCCATAAAGTGAGGCTTGATTTGAGGCGGCGTAGTTGAAAGTAACACTGCTGCCACTGAAAGAATCAGATCACATAATCATGTGGATGTGGGACTTAACTAACACTGATACATTGAGGAGCAGGCCAGATTCTTTTAAGGGAGAAAATTCAGGTTAACTGACCTTGGGACCACCCAGGATGAGGATAAGTTTAACACAAATGTCATCCTGTGGGATTGGAGTTGGAAAGCTTCATAGAGCTAGTCTTTTAAATCCACTTAGGATAGCCTGGCGGTCCGTGAAGTTGTTTTTGGCATATAGATATTTTGCAATTTAGAGAAGGATTTTAACTAACAAGAATAATAATACCCTGTAAAAATGTTTTTTATTTTGTTAATGCATAATTTTAGGTGGAATAGGTCTGTGCTTTAATGGTTTTTATGTATAATTATTTATGTTTTTAATAGTTTTTAACAAATAAGTCTAACCCAAATAAGGGGGTTAGTAAGGACACTGACGGGTCAGCAGATCCTCCTTTACCTCCTAAGATTTACTAATATGGATGTGTAAATAAAAGAGTGAAAAACTAATTAATTGTGTTTGCTGTGTATCCTAACAGCTGCATGAACTCTTACATTTGCTAACTACACAAACTAAATAAAGTTGTTTTTTTAAGAATTGGGTGAGATTTCCCCCATGGAGATGCGGGAGGATCTGTGCCCCTGTTGGTGCTTAGTTGAGTTTTTAATTTTTTTAATTATTTTAATTTTTTTATTTAGACCTGAGCACTTGTGGCCATTCTCTAGAGAAGTGCATTCTAACAGGGATTATATATTGATATCCTCTCTATATGCCACCTTGTGGGATGTCACCAGACTTGAACATACAATGGGAAGCAGAGGAGAAGCACATAAGTCTCACTATAAAATCATAAGGGGAATAAGGGTCCAGTCGGCCGCTAGGACCGTGCAACTAAGCTCCAGAGGGAGATATTTAAGTCATAATTTCCTAATACCTAACCCAGCCTGTGCCAGGGGTCTGTTATACTGGACCCTTCCGGATTTTATCTGAAATAAAGTGTGAAATGAACTGAAATAGAGAGAGTGCTTTGTTGACCTTTGACCTCGCCACATATATTATACATACGGGGTATCCTATATGGTGACAAGATTCAATAGACATGATTTACAATGTTAAACCCGTTGATGTGGGGCAATCAGGTTTTGACAACCTGACCTGGGCATAAGGCCCTAATCTTAACTTTGATAGGGCCGAGATATTAACCCTGACCCAGGATCATTTGCCCTAAACATAACCCCTGGGGGTGGGAGCCCTAACCTTAACCATAAGAGGCATATGATATGCAGCTTAAGATTAAGGCCTCTTTATTCTAAAGCTAGTTTGTGGTGATAAAGGGCATGATAACCGAAACTGGATAATAAAGCCCTCAATCTTATCCTTAATAAGGATCCTTGATATAAAGTTGGCCTCAAAATCATTAGCCCCTGCAGGAAATCGTAAGCAGCCTGATTGGCCGATTCCTGAGGGTGCTGGCATTCTACCTGTGGGGTTATGTTTAAAAGTAAGGGACGTTAAATGATGGATATCCATAATAGTGTCACCTCTTCATTGACTGCCAGGCAGGTCCTCAGAAGAGGGTGGAGATCCATCCCTCCCTCCTTCTTCTTTTAACATGATTTGAATAAAGTTTTTATTTGAGGAAATGGTTTTTATTTTTGAGAATTTACATCTGTCCTTTTCTTATGTGTTGTGAAATGTGTTTTGTAGCCTGTGGGGAAATAGAATGTACATGTTTAAGAAAGTGATTGTGAATGCACCATGGGAGGAACACTGTCATGTGACCCGGTGTGACCTATCCTGAGGAGGGCCCACATAGGTGGGCGGACCTCAAAGGATCACTTAATTGCTGTCTGGTCTCTCCTGGCCTCACTCGTGCTGATCCCTCTGAAGAAGCGAGAAGAATCGCGAAACGTTAGGGATGCCTCTCAGACCGGCGTGAGCAAGGATTTTACCTCCCCCAGAGTAAGGTAATTAGAATTTAAACAGTTTTTTAGCCCTAGTTTTTAGTGGGAGTGAAACACACTTTTGTTCTCCCATTTAGGGCTTAATTGGATAATTGAACCAGGGAGTGAGGAACTTAAGCTCTCCACTTTTTGTTTTAACTTTTTAAGTTCACTCAGCGGGAATAAGCAAATCAGCCCTCCCGACTGAGAGTTTTAATATTGAATTGGGAACAAGCAAACCTAGCCCTCCCAATTCATATTTTAAAGTTTTTTATACATTTTTAAGTGGAAGTAAGCAAACTTAGCCCTCCCGGTTTTAAGATTGTCCTCTGGGGGAGAGGAAGAGAGTCATTGAGCCCTGACCTTAGGGAAACTTTATTCTTTTAGCCCTTTTTTTCTGGATTTTAAGAGGGGAGCTCCAATGTTTTTTTAGCCTGTAATATCTGGTGTGGCCCAAATAGATCGCAGTGTGTAGACTAAACCATAGTCACCTATAAAACTCCACTAAAAATAGATTGTATAAAGGAGTAACATTAAGAAGGAGGACTTGGTTAAAGGACATTTAAAAGGTACAGCACACTGCACGGAGATCCAGGAGCAGCAAGTGAAGATGAAGCACATCAGAGTGACTCGCCCTGGTTGTTATTGGTCATCACACATGTTAGAAGGCTGTTGTGATAAGATCCAGTGGAGCCTAACCACAGATGTAAAGGCAGGTGAGTTCCCCGGTAAGAATTTTTATCTTGAAGTCCAGATTAATGGGGGTTGGAAGAGAAGGCTCAAAGGCTGGTCTGAGAGGGGAGGCGGGGTGGGGCTTGGGGGAGACAGGGACATACTGTTTGACATTCTATTAGTAATTGTAAGCCAAGAAGGCACTTAACATGTAACGCACAATATGAATATGGTCAGGTGTTATTTTATTTTTTAATGGTTTAAGAGGGAGGGAGGGAAGGAATATAATGAGGGTGGGATTAGGTGGATCACTTTTTAAGAGGATAAGCCTTGATGAAGTGATTTTATCGGTCTTATTGGTCTTTTTAACTTTCTTTTTTTATCTGACCTGCTCAACAGAGGTGTCTACTCCACATGGGAAGATATATGGCAGGATTAAAGATAAAGATAATTACAGCCTAAACAGGCAGTACATTGGGGAGATGATGAGAAATGTCCCAAATAGGGACAAGGCGGTGTACATAGGAGTAACACTCCATGTGACTGCACAGATCCCCCTTTATTCTAATATATCCATAAAGTGAGGCTTGATTTGAGGCGGCGTAGTTGAAAGTAACACTGCTGCCACTGAAAGAATCAGATCACATAATCATGTGGATGTGGGACTTAACTAACACTGATACATTGAGGAGCAGGCCAGATTCTTTTAAGGGAGAAAATTCAGGTTAACTGACCTTGGGACCACCCAGGATGAGGATAAGTTTAACACAAATGTCATCCTGTGGGATTGGAGTTGGAAAGCTTCATAGAGCTAGTCTTTTAAATCCACTTAGGATAGCCTGGCGGTCCGTGAAGTTGTTTTTGGCATATAGATATTTTGCAATTTAGAGAAGGATTTTAACTAACAAGAATAATAATACCCTGTAAAAATGTTTTTTATTTTGTTAATGCATAATTTTAGGTGGAATAGGTCTGTGCTTTAATGGTTTTTATGTATAATTATTTATGTTTTTAATAGTTTTTAACAAATAAGTCTAACCCAAATAAGGGGGTTAGTAAGGACACTGACGGGTCAGCAGATCCTCCTTTACCTCCTAAGATTTACTAATATGGATGTGTAAATAAAAGAGTGAAAAACTAATTAATTGTGTTTGCTGTGTATCCTAACAGCTGCATGAACTCTTACATTTGCTAACTACACAAACTAAATAAAGTTGTTTTTTTAAGAATTGGGTGAGATTTCCCCCATGGAGATGCGGGAGGATCTGTGCCCCTGTTGGTGCTTAGTTGAGTTTTTAATTTTTTTAATTATTTTAATTTTTTTATTTAGACCTGAGCACTTGTGGCCATTCTCTAGAGAAGTGCATTCTAACAGGGATTATATATTGATATCCTCTCTATATGCCACCTTGTGGGATGTCACCAGACTTGAACATACAATGGGAAGCAGAGGAGAAGCACATAAGTCTCACTATAAAATCATAAGGGGAATAAGGGTCCAGTCGGCCGCTAGGACCGTGCAACTAAGCTCCAGAGGGAGATATTTAAGTCATAATTTCCTAATACCTAACCCAGCCTGTGCCAGGGGTCTGTTATACTGGACCCTTCCGGATTTTATCTGAAATAAAGTGTGAAATGAACTGAAATAGAGAGAGTGCTTTGTTGACCTTTGACCTCGCCACATATATTATACATACGGGGTATCCTATATGGTGACAAGATTGAATAGACATGATTTACAATGTTAAACCCGTTGATGTGGGGCAATCAGGTTTTGACAACCTGACCTGGGCATAAGGCCCTAATCTTAACTTTGATAGGGCCGAGATATTAACCCTGACCCAGGATCATTTGCCCTAAACATAACCCCTGGGGGTGGGAGCCCTAACCTTAACCATAAGAGGCATATGATATGCAGCTTAAGATTAAGGCCTCTTTATTCTAAAGCTAGTTTGTGGTGATAAAGGGCATGATAACCGAAACTGGATAATAAAGCCCTCAATCTTATCCTTAATAAGGATCCTTGATATAAAGTTGGCCTCAAAATCATTAGCCCCTGCAGGAAATCGTAAGCAGCCTGATTGGCCGATTCCTGAGGGTGCTGGCATTCTACCTGTGGGGTTATGTTTAAAAGTAAGGGACGTTAAATGATGGATATCCATAATAGTGTCACCTCTTCATTGACTGCCAGGCAGGTCCTCAGAAGAGGGTGGAGATCCATCCCTCCCTCCTTCTTCTTTTAACATGATTTGAATAAAGTTTTTATTTGAGGAAATGGTTTTTATTTTTGAGAATTTACATCTGTCCTTTTCTTATGTGTTGTGAAATGTGTTTTGTAGCCTGTGGGGAAATAGAATGTACATGTTTAAGAAAGTGATTGTGAATGCACCATGGGAGGAACACTGTCATGTGACCCGGTGTGACCTATCCTGAGGAGGGCCCACATAGGTGGGCGGACCTCAAAGGATCACTTAATTGCTGTCTGGTCTCTCCTGGCCTCACTCGTGCTGATCCCTCTGAAGAAGCGAGAAGAATCGCGAAACGTTAGGGATGCCTCTCAGACCGGCGTGAGCAAGGATTTTACCTCCCCCAGAGTAAGGTAATTAGAATTTAAACAGTTTTTTAGCCCTAGTTTTTAGTGGGAGTGAAACACACTTTTGTTCTCCCATTTAGGGCTTAATTGGATAATTGAACCAGGGAGTGAGGAACTTAAGCTCTCCACTTTTTGTTTTAACTTTTTAAGTTCACTCAGCGGGAATAAGCAAATCAGCCCTCCCGACTGAGAGTTTTAATATTGAATTGGGAACAAGCAAACCTAGCCCTCCCAATTCATATTTTAAAGTTTTTTATACATTTTTAAGTGGAAGTAAGCAAACTTAGCCCTCCCGGTTTTAAGATTGTCCTCTGGGGGAGAGGAAGAGAGTCATTGAGCCCTGACCTTAGGGAAACTTTATTCTTTTAGCCCTTTTTTTCTGGATTTTAAGAGGGGAGCTCCAATGTTTTTTTAGCCTGTAATATCTGGTGTGGCCCAAATAGATCGCAGTGTGTAGACTAAACCATAGTCACCTATAAAACTCCACTAAAAATAGATTGTATAAAGGAGTAACATTAAGAAGGAGGACTTGGTTAAAGGACATTTAAAAGGTACAGCACACTGCACGGAGATCCAGGAGCAGCAAGTGAAGATGAAGCACATCAGAGTGACTCGCCCTGGTTGTTATTGGTCATCACACATGTTAGAAGGCTGTTGTGATAAGATCCAGTGGAGCCTAACCACAGATGTAAAGGCAGGTGAGTTCCCCGGTAAGAATTTTTATCTTGAAGTCCAGATTAATGGGGGTTGGAAGAGAAGGCTCAAAGGCTGGTCTGAGAGGGGAGGCGGGGTGGGGCTTGGGGGAGACAGGGACATACTGTTTGACATTCTATTAGTAATTGTAAGCCAAGAAGGCACTTAACATGTAACGCACAATATGAATATGGTCAGGTGTTATTTTATTTTTTAATGGTTTAAGAGGGAGGGAGGGAAGGAATATAATGAGGGTGGGATTAGGTGGATCACTTTTTAAGAGGATAAGCCTTGATGAAGTGATTTTATCGGTCTTATTGGTCTTTTTAACTTTCTTTTTTTATCTGACCTGCTCAACAGAGGTGTCTACTCCACATGGGAAGATATATGGCAGGATTAAAGATAAAGATAATTACAGCCTAAACAGGCAGTACATTGGGGAGATGATGAGAAATGTCCCAAATAGGGACAAGGCGGTGTACATAGGAGTAACACTCCATGTGACTGCACAGATCCCCCTTTATTCTAATATATCCATAAAGTGAGGCTTGATTTGAGGCGGCGTAGTTGAAAGTAACACTGCTGCCACTGAAAGAATCAGATCACATAATCATGTGGATGTGGGACTTAACTAACACTGATACATTGAGGAGCAGGCCAGATTCTTTTAAGGGAGAAAATTCAGGTTAACTGACCTTGGGACCACCCAGGATGAGGATAAGTTTAACACAAATGTCATCCTGTGGGATTGGAGTTGGAAAGCTTCATAGAGCTAGTCTTTTAAATCCACTTAGGATAGCCTGGCGGTCCGTGAAGTTGTTTTTGGCATATAGATATTTTGCAATTTAGAGAAGGATTTTAACTAACAAGAATAATAATACCCTGTAAAAATGTTTTTTATTTTGTTAATGCATAATTTTAGGTGGAATAGGTCTGTGCTTTAATGGTTTTTATGTATAATTATTTATGTTTTTAATAGTTTTTAACAAATAAGTCTAACCCAAATAAGGGGGTTAGTAAGGACACTGACGGGTCAGCAGATCCTCCTTTACCTCCTAAGATTTACTAATATGGATGTGTAAATAAAAGAGTGAAAAACTAATTAATTGTGTTTGCTGTGTATCCTAACAGCTGCATGAACTCTTACATTTGCTAACTACACAAACTAAATAAAGTTGTTTTTTTAAGAATTGGGTGAGATTTCCCCCATGGAGATGCGGGAGGATCTGTGCCCCTGTTGGTGCTTAGTTGAGTTTTTAATTTTTTTAATTATTTTAATTTTTTTATTTAGACCTGAGCACTTGTGGCCATTCTCTAGAGAAGTGCATTCTAACAGGGATTATATATTGATATCCTCTCTATATGCCACCTTGTGGGATGTCACCAGACTTGAACATACAATGGGAAGCAGAGGAGAAGCACATAAGTCTCACTATAAAATCATAAGGGGAATAAGGGTCCAGTCGGCCGCTAGGACCGTGCAACTAAGCTCCAGAGGGAGATATTTAAGTCATAATTTCCTAATACCTAACCCAGCCTGTGCCAGGGGTCTGTTATACTGGACCCTTCCGGATTTTATCTGAAATAAAGTGTGAAATGAACTGAAATAGAGAGAGTGCTTTGTTGACCTTTGACCTCGCCACATATATTATACATACGGGGTATCCTATATGGTGACAAGATTGAATAGACATGATTTACAATGTTAAACCCGTTGATGTGGGGCAATCAGGTTTTGACAACCTGACCTGGGCATAAGGCCCTAATCTTAACTTTGATAGGGCCGAGATATTAACCCTGACCCAGGATCATTTGCCCTAAACATAACCCCTGGGGGTGGGAGCCCTAACCTTAACCATAAGAGGCATATGATATGCAGCTTAAGATTAAGGCCTCTTTATTCTAAAGCTAGTTTGTGGTGATAAAGGGCATGATAACCGAAACTGGATAATAAAGCCCTCAATCTTATCCTTAATAAGGATCCTTGATATAAAGTTGGCCTCAAAATCATTAGCCCCTGCAGGAAATCGTAAGCAGCCTGATTGGCCGATTCCTGAGGGTGCTGGCATTCTACCTGTGGGGTTATGTTTAAAAGTAAGGGACGTTAAATGATGGATATCCATAATAGTGTCACCTCTTCATTGACTGCCAGGCAGGTCCTCAGAAGAGGGTGGAGATCCATCCCTCCCTCCTTCTTCTTTTAACATGATTTGAATAAAGTTTTTATTTGAGGAAATGGTTTTTATTTTTGAGAATTTACATCTGTCCTTTTCTTATGTGTTGTGAAATGTGTTTTGTAGCCTGTGGGGAAATAGAATGTACATGTTTAAGAAAGTGATTGTGAATGCACCATGGGAGGAACACTGTCATGTGACCCGGTGTGACCTATCCTGAGGAGGGCCCACATAGGTGGGCGGACCTCAAAGGATCACTTAATTGCTGTCTGGTCTCTCCTGGCCTCACTCGTGCTGATCCCTCTGAAGAAGCGAGAAGAATCGCGAAACGTTAGGGATGCCTCTCAGACCGGCGTGAGCAAGGATTTTACCTCCCCCAGAGTAAGGTAATTAGAATTTAAACAGTTTTTTAGCCCTAGTTTTTAGTGGGAGTGAAACACACTTTTGTTCTCCCATTTAGGGCTTAATTGGATAATTGAACCAGGGAGTGAGGAACTTAAGCTCTCCACTTTTTGTTTTAACTTTTTAAGTTCACTCAGCGGGAATAAGCAAATCAGCCCTCCCGACTGAGAGTTTTAATATTGAATTGGGAACAAGCAAACCTAGCCCTCCCAATTCATATTTTAAAGTTTTTTATACATTTTTAAGTGGAAGTAAGCAAACTTAGCCCTCCCGGTTTTAAGATTGTCCTCTGGGGGAGAGGAAGAGAGTCATTGAGCCCTGACCTTAGGGAAACTTTATTCTTTTAGCCCTTTTTTTCTGGATTTTAAGAGGGGAGCTCCAATGTTTTTTTAGCCTGTAATATCTGGTGTGGCCCAAATAGATCGCAGTGTGTAGACTAAACCATAGTCACCTATAAAACTCCACTAAAAATAGATTGTATAAAGGAGTAACATTAAGAAGGAGGACTTGGTTAAAGGACATTTAAAAGGTACAGCACACTGCACGGAGATCCAGGAGCAGCAAGTGAAGATGAAGCACATCAGAGTGACTCGCCCTGGTTGTTATTGGTCATCACACATGTTAGAAGGCTGTTGTGATAAGATCCAGTGGAGCCTAACCACAGATGTAAAGGCAGGTGAGTTCCCCGGTAAGAATTTTTATCTTGAAGTCCAGATTAATGGGGGTTGGAAGAGAAGGCTCAAAGGCTGGTCTGAGAGGGGAGGCGGGGTGGGGCTTGGGGGAGACAGGGACATACTGTTTGACATTCTATTAGTAATTGTAAGCCAAGAAGGCACTTAACATGTAACGCACAATATGAATATGGTCAGGTGTTATTTTATTTTTTAATGGTTTAAGAGGGAGGGAGGGAAGGAATATAATGAGGGTGGGATTAGGTGGATCACTTTTTAAGAGGATAAGCCTTGATGAAGTGATTTTATCGGTCTTATTGGTCTTTTTAACTTTCTTTTTTTATCTGACCTGCTCAACAGAGGTGTCTACTCCACATGGGAAGATATATGGCAGGATTAAAGATAAAGATAATTACAGCCTAAACAGGCAGTACATTGGGGAGATGATGAGAAATGTCCCAAATAGGGACAAGGCGGTGTACATAGGAGTAACACTCCATGTGACTGCACAGATCCCCCTTTATTCTAATATATCCATAAAGTGAGGCTTGATTTGAGGCGGCGTAGTTGAAAGTAACACTGCTGCCACTGAAAGAATCAGATCACATAATCATGTGGATGTGGGACTTAACTAACACTGATACATTGAGGAGCAGGCCAGATTCTTTTAAGGGAGAAAATTCAGGTTAACTGACCTTGGGACCACCCAGGATGAGGATAAGTTTAACACAAATGTCATCCTGTGGGATTGGAGTTGGAAAGCTTCATAGAGCTAGTCTTTTAAATCCACTTAGGATAGCCTGGCGGTCCGTGAAGTTGTTTTTGGCATATAGATATTTTGCAATTTAGAGAAGGATTTTAACTAACAAGAATAATAATACCCTGTAAAAATGTTTTTTATTTTGTTAATGCATAATTTTAGGTGGAATAGGTCTGTGCTTTAATGGTTTTTATGTATAATTATTTATGTTTTTAATAGTTTTTAACAAATAAGTCTAACCCAAATAAGGGGGTTAGTAAGGACACTGACGGGTCAGCAGATCCTCCTTTACCTCCTAAGATTTACTAATATGGATGTGTAAATAAAAGAGTGAAAAACTAATTAATTGTGTTTGCTGTGTATCCTAACAGCTGCATGAACTCTTACATTTGCTAACTACACAAACTAAATAAAGTTGTTTTTTTAAGAATTGGGTGAGATTTCCCCCATGGAGATGCGGGAGGATCTGTGCCCCTGTTGGTGCTTAGTTGAGTTTTTAATTTTTTTAATTATTTTAATTTTTTTATTTAGACCTGAGCACTTGTGGCCATTCTCTAGAGAAGTGCATTCTAACAGGGATTATATATTGATATCCTCTCTATATGCCACCTTGTGGGATGTCACCAGACTTGAACATACAATGGGAAGCAGAGGAGAAGCACATAAGTCTCACTATAAAATCATAAGGGGAATAAGGGTCCAGTCGGCCGCTAGGACCGTGCAACTAAGCTCCAGAGGGAGATATTTAAGTCATAATTTCCTAATACCTAACCCAGCCTGTGCCAGGGGTCTGTTATACTGGACCCTTCCGGATTTTATCTGAAATAAAGTGTGAAATGAACTGAAATAGAGAGAGTGCTTTGTTGACCTTTGACCTCGCCACATATATTATACATACGGGGTATCCTATATGGTGACAAGATTGAATAGACATGATTTACAATGTTAAACCCGTTGATGTGGGGCAATCAGGTTTTGACAACCTGACCTGGGCATAAGGCCCTAATCTTAACTTTGATAGGGCCGAGATATTAACCCTGACCCAGGATCATTTGCCCTAAACATAACCCCTGGGGGTGGGAGCCCTAACCTTAACCAT
Organism: Pelmatolapia mariae; assembly: GCF_036321145.2. Taxonomy (NCBI): domain Eukaryota; kingdom Metazoa; phylum Chordata; class Actinopteri; order Cichliformes; family Cichlidae; genus Pelmatolapia; species Pelmatolapia mariae. The sequence goes on along the minus strand of NC_086239.1, from coordinate 40,989,722 downwards.
AAGAGGCATATGATATGCAGCTTAAGATTAAGGCCTCTTTATTCTAAAGCTAGTTTGTGGTGATAAAGGGCATGATAACCGAAACTGGATAATAAAGCCCTCAATCTTATCCTTAATAAGGATCCTTGATATAAAGTTGGCCTCAAAATCATTAGCCCCTGCAGGAAATCGTAAGCAGCCTGATTGGCCGATTCCTGAGGGTGCTGGCATTCTACCTGTGGGGTTATGTTTAAAAGTAAGGGACGTTAAATGATGGATATCCATAATAGTGTCACCTCTTCATTGACTGCCAGGCAGGTCCTCAGAAGAGGGTGGAGATCCATCCCTCCCTCCTTCTTCTTTTAACATGATTTGAATAAAGTTTTTATTTGAGGAAATGGTTTTTATTTTTGAGAATTTACATCTGTCCTTTTCTTATGTGTTGTGAAATGTGTTTTGTAGCCTGTGGGGAAATAGAATGTACATGTTTAAGAAAGTGATTGTGAATGCACCATGGGAGGAACACTGTCATGTGACCCGGTGTGACCTATCCTGAGGAGGGCCCACATAGGTGGGCGGACCTCAAAGGATCACTTAATTGCTGTCTGGTCTCTCCTGGCCTCACTCGTGCTGATCCCTCTGAAGAAGCGAGAAGAATCGCGAAACGTTAGGGATGCCTCTCAGACCGGCGTGAGCAAGGATTTTACCTCCCCCAGAGTAAGGTAATTAGAATTTAAACAGTTTTTTAGCCCTAGTTTTTAGTGGGAGTGAAACACACTTTTGTTCTCCCATTTAGGGCTTAATTGGATAATTGAACCAGGGAGTGAGGAACTTAAGCTCTCCACTTTTTGTTTTAACTTTTTAAGTTCACTCAGCGGGAATAAGCAAATCAGCCCTCCCGACTGAGAGTTTTAATATTGAATTGGGAACAAGCAAACCTAGCCCTCCCAATTCATATTTTAAAGTTTTTTATACATTTTTAAGTGGAAGTAAGCAAACTTAGCCCTCCCGGTTTTAAGATTGTCCTCTGGGGGAGAGGAAGAGAGTCATTGAGCCCTGACCTTAGGGAAACTTTATTCTTTTAGCCCTTTTTTTCTGGATTTTAAGAGGGGAGCTCCAATGTTTTTTTAGCCTGTAATATCTGGTGTGGCCCAAATAGATCGCAGTGTGTAGACTAAACCATAGTCACCTATAAAACTCCACTAAAAATAGATTGTATAAAGGAGTAACATTAAGAAGGAGGACTTGGTTAAAGGACATTTAAAAGGTACAGCACACTGCACGGAGATCCAGGAGCAGCAAGTGAAGATGAAGCACATCAGAGTGACTCGCCCTGGTTGTTATTGGTCATCACACATGTTAGAAGGCTGTTGTGATAAGATCCAGTGGAGCCTAACCACAGATGTAAAGGCAGGTGAGTTCCCCGGTAAGAATTTTTATCTTGAAGTCCAGATTAATGGGGGTTGGAAGAGAAGGCTCAAAGGCTGGTCTGAGAGGGGAGGCGGGGTGGGGCTTGGGGGAGACAGGGACATACTGTTTGACATTCTATTAGTAATTGTAAGCCAAGAAGGCACTTAACATGTAACGCACAATATGAATATGGTCAGGTGTTATTTTATTTTTTAATGGTTTAAGAGGGAGGGAGGGAAGGAATATAATGAGGGTGGGATTAGGTGGATCACTTTTTAAGAGGATAAGCCTTGATGAAGTGATTTTATCGGTCTTATTGGTCTTTTTAACTTTCTTTTTTTATCTGACCTGCTCAACAGAGGTGTCTACTCCACATGGGAAGATATATGGCAGGATTAAAGATAAAGATAATTACAGCCTAAACAGGCAGTACATTGGGGAGATGATGAGAAATGTCCCAAATAGGGACAAGGCGGTGTACATAGGAGTAACACTCCATGTGACTGCACAGATCCCCCTTTATTCTAATATATCCATAAAGTGAGGCTTGATTTGAGGCGGCGTAGTTGAAAGTAACACTGCTGCCACTGAAAGAATCAGATCACATAATCATGTGGATGTGGGACTTAACTAACACTGATACATTGAGGAGCAGGCCAGATTCTTTTAAGGGAGAAAATTCAGGTTAACTGACCTTGGGACCACCCAGGATGAGGATAAGTTTAACACAAATGTCATCCTGTGGGATTGGAGTTGGAAAGCTTCATAGAGCTAGTCTTTTAAATCCACTTAGGATAGCCTGGCGGTCCGTGAAGTTGTTTTTGGCATATAGATATTTTGCAATTTAGAGAAGGATTTTAACTAACAAGAATAATAATACCCTGTAAAAATGTTTTTTATTTTGTTAATGCATAATTTTAGGTGGAATAGGTCTGTGCTTTAATGGTTTTTATGTATAATTATTTATGTTTTTAATAGTTTTTAACAAATAAGTCTAACCCAAATAAGGGGGTTAGTAAGGACACTGACGGGTCAGCAGATCCTCCTTTACCTCCTAAGATTTACTAATATGGATGTGTAAATAAAAGAGTGAAAAACTAATTAATTGTGTTTGCTGTGTATCCTAACAGCTGCATGAACTCTTACATTTGCTAACTACACAAACTAAATAAAGTTGTTTTTTTAAGAATTGGGTGAGATTTCCCCCATGGAGATGCGGGAGGATCTGTGCCCCTGTTGGTGCTTAGTTGAGTTTTTAATTTTTTTAATTATTTTAATTTTTTTATTTAGACCTGAGCACTTGTGGCCATTCTCTAGAGAAGTGCATTCTAACAGGGATTATATATTGATATCCTCTCTATATGCCACCTTGTGGGATGTCACCAGACTTGAACATACAATGGGAAGCAGAGGAGAAGCACATAAGTCTCACTATAAAATCATAAGGGGAATAAGGGTCCAGTCGGCCGCTAGGACCGTGCAACTAAGCTCCAGAGGGAGATATTTAAGTCATAATTTCCTAATACCTAACCCAGCCTGTGCCAGGGGTCTGTTATACTGGACCCTTCCGGATTTTATCTGAAATAAAGTGTGAAATGAACTGAAATAGAGAGAGTGCTTTGTTGACCTTTGACCTCGCCACATATATTATACATACGGGGTATCCTATATGGTGACAAGATTGAATAGACATGATTTACAATGTTAAACCCGTTGATGTGGGGCAATCAGGTTTTGACAACCTGACCTGGGCATAAGGCCCTAATCTTAACTTTGATAGGGCCGAGATATTAACCCTGACCCAGGATCATTTGCCCTAAACATAACCCCTGGGGGTGGGAGCCCTAACCTTAACCATAAGAGGCATATGATATGCAGCTTAAGATTAAGGCCTCTTTATTCTAAAGCTAGTTTGTGGTGATAAAGGGCATGATAACCGAAACTGGATAATAAAGCCCTCAATCTTATCCTTAATAAGGATCCTTGATATAAAGTTGGCCTCAAAATCATTAGCCCCTGCAGGAAATCGTAAGCAGCCTGATTGGCCGATTCCTGAGGGTGCTGGCATTCTACCTGTGGGGTTATGTTTAAAAGTAAGGGACGTTAAATGATGGATATCCATAATAGTGTCACCTCTTCATTGACTGCCAGGCAGGTCCTCAGAAGAGGGTGGAGATCCATCCCTCCCTCCTTCTTCTTTTAACATGATTTGAATAAAGTTTTTATTTGAGGAAATGGTTTTTATTTTTGAGAATTTACATCTGTCCTTTTCTTATGTGTTGTGAAATGTGTTTTGTAGCCTGTGGGGAAATAGAATGTACATGTTTAAGAAAGTGATTGTGAATGCACCATGGGAGGAACACTGTCATGTGACCCGGTGTGACCTATCCTGAGGAGGGCCCACATAGGTGGGCGGACCTCAAAGGATCACTTAATTGCTGTCTGGTCTCTCCTGGCCTCACTCGTGCTGATCCCTCTGAAGAAGCGAGAAGAATCGCGAAACGTTAGGGATGCCTCTCAGACCGGCGTGAGCAAGGATTTTACCTCCCCCAGAGTAAGGTAATTAGAATTTAAACAGTTTTTTAGCCCTAGTTTTTAGTGGGAGTGAAACACACTTTTGTTCTCCCATTTAGGGCTTAATTGGATAATTGAACCAGGGAGTGAGGAACTTAAGCTCTCCACTTTTTGTTTTAACTTTTTAAGTTCACTCAGCGGGAATAAGCAAATCAGCCCTCCCGACTGAGAGTTTTAATATTGAATTGGGAACAAGCAAACCTAGCCCTCCCAATTCATATTTTAAAGTTTTTTATACATTTTTAAGTGGAAGTAAGCAAACTTAGCCCTCCCGGTTTTAAGATTGTCCTCTGGGGGAGAGGAAGAGAGTCATTGAGCCCTGACCTTAGGGAAACTTTATTCTTTTAGCCCTTTTTTTCTGGATTTTAAGAGGGGAGCTCCAATGTTTTTTTAGCCTGTAATATCTGGTGTGGCCCAAATAGATCGCAGTGTGTAGACTAAACCATAGTCACCTATAAAACTCCACTAAAAATAGATTGTATAAAGGAGTAACATTAAGAAGGAGGACTTGGTTAAAGGACATTTAAAAGGTACAGCACACTGCACGGAGATCCAGGAGCAGCAAGTGAAGATGAAGCACATCAGAGTGACTCGCCCTGGTTGTTATTGGTCATCACACATGTTAGAAGGCTGTTGTGATAAGATCCAGTGGAGCCTAACCACAGATGTAAAGGCAGGTGAGTTCCCCGGTAAGAATTTTTATCTTGAAGTCCAGATTAATGGGGGTTGGAAGAGAAGGCTCAAAGGCTGGTCTGAGAGGGGAGGCGGGGTGGGGCTTGGGGGAGACAGGGACATACTGTTTGACATTCTATTAGTAATTGTAAGCCAAGAAGGCACTTAACATGTAACGCACAATATGAATATGGTCAGGTGTTATTTTATTTTTTAATGGTTTAAGAGGGAGGGAGGGAAGGAATATAATGAGGGTGGGATTAGGTGGATCACTTTTTAAGAGGATAAGCCTTGATGAAGTGATTTTATCGGTCTTATTGGTCTTTTTAACTTTCTTTTTTTATCTGACCTGCTCAACAGAGGTGTCTACTCCACATGGGAAGATATATGGCAGGATTAAAGATAAAGATAATTACAGCCTAAACAGGCAGTACATTGGGGAGATGATGAGAAATGTCCCAAATAGGGACAAGGCGGTGTACATAGGAGTAACACTCCATGTGACTGCACAGATCCCCCTTTATTCTAATATATCCATAAAGTGAGGCTTGATTTGAGGCGGCGTAGTTGAAAGTAACACTGCTGCCACTGAAAGAATCAGATCACATAATCATGTGGATGTGGGACTTAACTAACACTGATACATTGAGGAGCAGGCCAGATTCTTTTAAGGGAGAAAATTCAGGTTAACTGACCTTGGGACCACCCAGGATGAGGATAAGTTTAACACAAATGTCATCCTGTGGGATTGGAGTTGGAAAGCTTCATAGAGCTAGTCTTTTAAATCCACTTAGGATAGCCTGGCGGTCCGTGAAGTTGTTTTTGGCATATAGATATTTTGCAATTTAGAGAAGGATTTTAACTAACAAGAATAATAATACCCTGTAAAAATGTTTTTTATTTTGTTAATGCATAATTTTAGGTGGAATAGGTCTGTGCTTTAATGGTTTTTATGTATAATTATTTATGTTTTTAATAGTTTTTAACAAATAAGTCTAACCCAAATAAGGGGGTTAGTAAGGACACTGACGGGTCAGCAGATCCTCCTTTACCTCCTAAGATTTACTAATATGGATGTGTAAATAAAAGAGTGAAAAACTAATTAATTGTGTTTGCTGTGTATCCTAACAGCTGCATGAACTCTTACATTTGCTAACTACACAAACTAAATAAAGTTGTTTTTTTAAGAATTGGGTGAGATTTCCCCCATGGAGATGCGGGAGGATCTGTGCCCCTGTTGGTGCTTAGTTGAGTTTTTAATTTTTTTAATTATTTTAATTTTTTTATTTAGACCTGAGCACTTGTGGCCATTCTCTAGAGAAGTGCATTCTAACAGGGATTATATATTGATATCCTCTCTATATGCCACCTTGTGGGATGTCACCAGACTTGAACATACAATGGGAAGCAGAGGAGAAGCACATAAGTCTCACTATAAAATCATAAGGGGAATAAGGGTCCAGTCGGCCGCTAGGACCGTGCAACTAAGCTCCAGAGGGAGATATTTAAGTCATAATTTCCTAATACCTAACCCTGTTCTGGCCCTAACCCTAACCACTCCACTAATCTGGCCCTAACCCCAACCAATTAACCCTAATCTGGCCCTAACCCCAACCACTTAACCCTAATCTGGCCCTAATACCTTTCTTTAATTAAGCCCCAACCCACATGATAAACCCTAATCCTAACCACTTAATATTCTGGCCTTAAACCTAATTAATTGGATTAATAATTCATATTTTGTTCTTTTTTAATTTGGCCCTAAAACCCAATTGTTGGATGTACATGATAAAAAAAATTAATTTCACTTTCCATTTGGTCCTAGCCCTAATTGACATTTTATTATGAATTTACAGTTAAAAAACTCAATTAATTACTTTAAAAAATTAAAACATTAAAAAACATACATTAAATATACAATTGGGATTTAAAACACTAAAAATACATGATGAAAATATAGTAGACATGATTACAAAATTGTTTACATGATTATAAATAATTTACAGGGTTAAAAAATTAAAATCTTTCTAAAAATATGTTTGCCAGTAAGGGGTGATTATTAAAAAAATGCATTTGTAAAATTTTATCCAAAAAACTAAGAACGACAAGGTAAAAAACTAATTTGATTTTCTAAAACTAATTCGAACTGACAAGAAGTGGGAGGGTATAAATAGAAGTGGAAGGCACTCTCTGCTCATTCCACTCCAAACGATCGGACAGAGCAGACCGCTGAGAGCAAGCCTGTTTGCCTTGTTTATTGTGTGTGTGCCTAGGCCTGAAGAAGACCTTCACAGGTCGAAACGTCGCCGCATAGGCACACAAATTCATATTCCTTTGGCCTATTGTAATTTCATTTTTTTCATTTTTTTGATTTAAAAACTAAAAGGTTTTTTTCAAAACCAATTCATTTTATTTGATTTCATTTATTTCTTTAAAAATTTGAGTTAACAATTTAAGTTAAAACTTACAAATTTGAGTTAAAAATTTAATTTAACTTAAAATTTGGTAGAAAAACCAATTAAAAATCACTCGCCTCCATCCAACTCACCATGGTTGGATGGACTTCAGACTGGACCCTGGTGCGTTACGGCAAACGCCGTGGACAATCCAGGGCCCAGGCACCTTACCGAGGGATGGCCCGTGCACCGCCCGCCTCCACTTGGAGGAGGGGCCCAAACCTTCCTCCTAACCGGCCTGCGCCTCCCTTCGGTACCTCAGCCAGATATCTGGGACCTCAGTCACGGTCCTACGCTTCAGTGACCCGACACAGACCTTTTGGTTCAGTTGCCGGACCACAGCGCTTGAACCAAGGCCGTCAACAGCAACCCACGGACCCGAAGTTTGCCAAGTTGGTCAGACAACTTCATTCGGTCATCAAGCTGGTCCACCATTTGCAGAACGTCTCACAGAAACCAGGGAAACCTGACCCCGTCATGATCTCTCGCATGGTCGAGAACCTGTCCACCATGATTAAGCCTGCATGCCCCAATCAAAAAACCAAAGACTTGATTGACGGCAATGCCAGGAATTGGGGACATACCACACTCATCATTCTTGAGGATCATTACACAGCTGTGCTGGAAGACGTTCTGTCAGAACTCAGTGGGACTCTGCCATCTGACTGGCAAACGGCCTTTGAGGTAGCCACCAGATGGGCAAAGAAAAACTTGCCCCGAATCACCCAGGAGGTGATCGACCATGCGGAGGCATTGGTCACAACGTGCACCGAGGTGGAAGGAGACCTCGAAACACGACCTACACCAGCTCCCCTTGACACAGAACCACAGCCAGAGGACGTATACGAACCACAACAGACACGCCCACAAAAACAAACACAAACACGTCCTCCACAAGCCAAAATCGTCACGATTAGTGCCCCACAAACTTCAAAAAAACAGACAGTGGGAACTATGACTGATGGTGTATCAGATTGGTCACCAGAGCCCCCCCAAGATGGACAGGCTGGACCAAGTGTTCAGGCTGCCCCACTCATGGAACACAGTGACCCCAGGCCCCAAAGACAGGGACGGAGGGCCTCCCGGGGGGTGGTGGTACAGGAGGACAGTTTTGACTTTGGCATAGTGGACATAGGGGAGGGGATAGACAGACTGAGTGCCACTCGTGAACAACGTCCACGGCCACTGTTTGAGCCGCTGGGTGGTGAGGAGGACAACAGGCTGGACAGCACTCCTCCAATGATCCCCACTGTCGTTGGCACGCGTCCCAAACCGGGAAGCTCAAACAGCCATCAAGTGTCAGCGATGGTGCACCTGGACCCCACTGCGCACCAGGATTCACCTGACCTGGAGTGGAGTCCATTGTTTGATGATGGTTCACGGGGAGACCTTACGTCTACCCCAATGCAATTTAAAACTAAGGTCACGCGACACATTAACACTGATAGGAAAATGGTCGATTGGACCTTGAGTGTCAACAAAAAATGGTTGATTGTGGGGGATTCAAACCTGGCCAGGATTCCTCCATTCACAATCCGTGACCTTCAGATAGATAGTTATCCTGGAGGTAATTTCAGACACGCCCAAGCCTTTATCTCGAGTGCAACATCCCAAGTGACGGTGGAAAAGGTGGTCCTCGCCTTTGGGATTAACTGTAGGTGGCAGAAACCGAAACAGACGGCCATCAAACAGATGCAGGCAGCAGTGAGGGCGGCCAAGCGGCAGTTCCCTTACTCTGAGATATGGGTTCCGGTTATCAACCATTCCACCCTCTTGTCCAGTGAAGAACGGACCAATCTCCAGGTTCTGAATGGCCACATTCAACGAAACTTGCCATTCATTCCGGCCTTGGACTACAAGTACTTCCGTACCGAAAGTGATTGTGTGCACTGGACTAAGGAAACCGCCCGGGCAATGTTGGACCATTGGGCGACTTATTTAAACTTGAACCCCCGTTAAGCCCCTTGCAGGACGGGGATGAGGGAGTAATGCCCCTTCTCTCCCAAAATGTAATGGTCTTAGCCAGAAACTTTACCTTGTCGGAAACGCAAAAGTCTCTCCTAAACAGAGGGTTGACCTTTGTCCCGACAATGGATTTTAATTGGAATCAGAGAACGAAATTTGAATTGGACATGCAAAATTATCACCGGAGACTTAAATTGGCTGCATACTTCAGGAATTCGGCGAAACAACAAGAGGCCTCATTTCCCATGGCTAAATCCTATTGGACACCACCCGCAGAGAAACTGCCGCCAGAAATCAATTTCCTCATTAAAAAAGATCAAAAAGATTTTAACAAACACTTTAAAAACTATACAGAGAAACCAAATTTATTACCAGAAGAACAGGACGAATTGAAACAATTAATAAAAAATAAGCACATAGTGATCAAACCCGCTGATAAGGGCAGCGTGGTGGTGATCCTTGATCGGGATCAGTACGTCAGGGAAGTTGATCGCCAATTAAGTGATACAATATATTACACCAAATTAAAAGAACCAATTTATTTAAAAACCGTTCCTGAAGTTCATAGAATAATTGATGATTTGTATGATAAAAAATACATTAATAATAGGCAAAAACAATATTTGAAGGGAGATTGTGAACCCCGGGCACGTAGATTCTATATCCTGCCCAAAATTCATAAGGATCCGAAAAAGTGGACGGTGCCCTTCGAGATTCCTCCGGGTAGACCCATCGTCTCTGATTGTGGAAGCGAGACGTATCAAACCGCTAAGTTTATTGATTATTTTTTGACTCCACTGTCGATGAAGCATCCGGCATACCTTAAAGACACATATCATTTCATTAGCATAATTCATGGGTTAAAAATTCCGGTGGAGTCCTTCTTTTTCACCATAGACATAGACAGTCTATACACAAATATCGACATCAGGAGAGGACTGTCTACTGTCGAAAATGTGTTCCTAAAGTATCCAGATCCAAACAGACCGGACACGGCATTGTTACAGCTTCTAGAAATCAATTTGACCAAGAACGATTTCGAGTTTAATGGAGAGTATTTCTTACAAATTAAAGGCACGGCCATGGGCAAAACGTTTGCCCCAGCCTACGCAAACATTTTTATGGCAGACTGGGAGGAGAAAGTCCTGAACAAGTGCCATAAGAAACCTCTCCATTACCTCAGGTATCTCGACGACATCTTTGGAATTTGGACTTATTCAAAACAGGATTTTGCAGATTTTATCCAAATTTTGGATACCCATGATTCGTCGATTCGGGTAAAGTACGAAATAGGTGAAAGATCTATTAATTTTTTAGATACGACCGTGTATAAAGGGGAATCCTTCAATTCAGACCAAAAATTGGACATCAAAGTGTATTTTAAGGAAACTGATACACATGCTTTATTATTTAAAACCAGTTTCCATCCCAAACACATTTATAGAGGATTAGTGAAATCACAATTAATAAGATTTAAACGGATTTGTACGAAGGAAAATGACTTTCGGGAAGCTGTAACCATCCTCTTCAGGGCTCTGAGGAGCCGAGGGTACTCGAGACCCTTTTTGAGAGAATGTCTCAAAACCTTCCAGGTCTCTAAACAAAGAGAACATAAGAACATTATTCCATTAGTTACTGATTTTGCAACCATGACTGGAAGGTTACATCACAAATTTAAAAACAATTACCAATTGATCATCAAAAATTCGGGTCTATTACAGGATTATTCGGTCATTTCGGCATATAGGAGACATCAAAATTTGAAAGACATTCTTGTAAGAGCAAGATTACCATCTGTACAAGCATTTGAGAAAAAGAATACCCTTTCAGGAATGTTTGTGAGACTCAAATTTGTGCGAAATAGGGTGAAAAAGACTATATTTGAAATCAAACAAAGTTTCTCACCGCACACGACCAATTGCATTTATCTCATATTTTGTGCAAAATGTGGTAAACAATACATTGGACAAACCAAAAACTCAATCCTGACTAGAATGACCCAACATAGATTTAATGTGAGAAACCAAAAACACGTTCACATTCTGTTAGTTCATCATTTTATTTCTCATGGCTTGCAATCAGTCAAAGTGTCGGGAATCCAAAGCAACTCCTCATGGACGGAATTAGAGAGAAAGAAATTGGAAAGGCGTTGGATCTATTGGCTAGATACCAAACAACCACATGGATTAAATATCAAAAACAATTGAAATCTTAGGGACTATTAAGCCCCACCCAGAAACGGAATCCTAACCCTAACCAATTTGGCCCTAATCCCACCCACTTTAAACCTAATTTGACCCAAACCCCTTAAAAAACTATCCCCAACCCATGTTCTGGCCCTAACCCTAACCACTCCACTAATCTGGCCCTAACCCCAACCAATTAACCCTAATCTGGCCCTAACCCCAACCACTTAACCCTAATCTGGCCCTAATACCTTTCTTTAATTAAGCCCCAACCCACATGATAAACCCTAATCCTAACCACTTAATATTCTGGCCTTAAACCTAATTAATTGGATTAATAATTCATATTTTGTTCTTTTTTAATTTGGCCCTAAAACCCAATTGTTGGATGTACATGATAAAAAAAATTAATTTCACTTTCCATTTGGTCCTAGCCCTAATTGACATTTTATTATGAATTTACAGTTAAAAAACTCAATTAATTACTTTAAAAAATTAAAACATTAAAAAACATACATTAAATATACAATTGGGATTTAAAACACTAAAAATACATGATGAAAATATAGTAGACATGATTACAAAATTGTTTACATGATTATAAATAATTTACAGGGTTAAAAAATTAAAATCTTTCTAAAAATATGTTTGCCAGTAAGGGGTGATTATTAAAAAAATGCATTTGTAAAATTTTATCCAAAAAACTAAGAACGACAAGGTAAAAAACTAATTTGATTTTCTAAAACTAATTCGAACTGACAAGAAGTGGGAGGGTATAAATAGAAGTGGAAGGCACTCTCTGCTCATTCCACTCCAAACGATCGGACAGAGCAGACCGCTGAGAGCAAGCCTGTTTGCCTTGTTTATTGTGTGTGTGCCTAGGCCTGAAGAAGACCTTCACAGGTCGAAACGTCGCCGCATAGGCACACAAATTCATATTCCTTTGGCCTATTGTAATTTCATTTTTTTCATTTTTTTGATTTAAAAACTAAAAGGTTTTTTTCAAAACCAATTCATTTTATTTGATTTCATTTATTTCTTTAAAAATTTGAGTTAACAATTTAAGTTAAAACTTACAAATTTGAGTTAAAAATTTAATTTAACTTAAAATTTGGTAGAAAAACCAATTAAAAATCACTCGCCTCCATCCAACTCACCATGGTTGGATGGACTTCAGACTGGACCCTGGTGCGTTACGGCAAACGCCGTGGACAATCCAGGGCCCAGGCACCTTACCGAGGGATGGCCCGTGCACCGCCCGCCTCCACTTGGAGGAGGGGCCCAAACCTTCCTCCTAACCGGCCTGCGCCTCCCTTCGGTACCTCAGCCAGATATCTGGGACCTCAGTCACGGTCCTACGCTTCAGTGACCCGACACAGACCTTTTGGTTCAGTTGCCGGACCACAGCGCTTGAACCAAGGCCGTCAACAGCAACCCACGGACCCGAAGTTTGCCAAGTTGGTCAGACAACTTCATTCGGTCATCAAGCTGGTCCACCATTTGCAGAACGTCTCACAGAAACCAGGGAAACCTGACCCCGTCATGATCTCTCGCATGGTCGAGAACCTGTCCACCATGATTAAGCCTGCATGCCCCAATCAAAAAACCAAAGACTTGATTGACGGCAATGCCAGGAATTGGGGACATACCACACTCATCATTCTTGAGGATCATTACACAGCTGTGCTGGAAGACGTTCTGTCAGAACTCAGTGGGACTCTGCCATCTGACTGGCAAACGGCCTTTGAGGTAGCCACCAGATGGGCAAAGAAAAACTTGCCCCGAATCACCCAGGAGGTGATCGACCATGCGGAGGCATTGGTCACAACGTGCACCGAGGTGGAAGGAGACCTCGAAACACGACCTACACCAGCTCCCCTTGACACAGAACCACAGCCAGAGGACGTATACGAACCACAACAGACACGCCCACAAAAACAAACACAAACACGTCCTCCACAAGCCAAAATCGTCACGATTAGTGCCCCACAAACTTCAAAAAAACAGACAGTGGGAACTATGACTGATGGTGTATCAGATTGGTCACCAGAGCCCCCCCAAGATGGACAGGCTGGACCAAGTGTTCAGGCTGCCCCACTCATGGAACACAGTGACCCCAGGCCCCAAAGACAGGGACGGAGGGCCTCCCGGGGGGTGGTGGTACAGGAGGACAGTTTTGACTTTGGCATAGTGGACATAGGGGAGGGGATAGACAGACTGAGTGCCACTCGTGAACAACGTCCACGGCCACTGTTTGAGCCGCTGGGTGGTGAGGAGGACAACAGGCTGGACAGCACTCCTCCAATGATCCCCACTGTCGTTGGCACGCGTCCCAAACCGGGAAGCTCAAACAGCCATCAAGTGTCAGCGATGGTGCACCTGGACCCCACTGCGCACCAGGATTCACCTGACCTGGAGTGGAGTCCATTGTTTGATGATGGTTCACGGGGAGACCTTACGTCTACCCCAATGCAATTTAAAACTAAGGTCACGCGACACATTAACACTGATAGGAAAATGGTCGATTGGACCTTGAGTGTCAACAAAAAATGGTTGATTGTGGGGGATTCAAACCTGGCCAGGATTCCTCCATTCACAATCCGTGACCTTCAGATAGATAGTTATCCTGGAGGTAATTTCAGACACGCCCAAGCCTTTATCTCGAGTGCAACATCCCAAGTGACGGTGGAAAAGGTGGTCCTCGCCTTTGGGATTAACTGTAGGTGGCAGAAACCGAAACAGACGGCCATCAAACAGATGCAGGCAGCAGTGAGGGCGGCCAAGCGGCAGTTCCCTTACTCTGAGATATGGGTTCCGGTTATCAACCATTCCACCCTCTTGTCCAGTGAAGAACGGACCAATCTCCAGGTTCTGAATGGCCACATTCAACGAAACTTGCCATTCATTCCGGCCTTGGACTACAAGTACTTCCGTACCGAAAGTGATTGTGTGCACTGGACTAAGGAAACCGCCCGGGCAATGTTGGACCATTGGGCGACTTATTTAAACTTGAACCCCCGTTAAGCCCCTTGCAGGACGGGGATGAGGGAGTAATGCCCCTTCTCTCCCAAAATGTAATGGTCTTAGCCAGAAACTTTACCTTGTCGGAAACGCAAAAGTCTCTCCTAAACAGAGGGTTGACCTTTGTCCCGACAATGGATTTTAATTGGAATCAGAGAACGAAATTTGAATTGGACATGCAAAATTATCACCGGAGACTTAAATTGGCTGCATACTTCAGGAATTCGGCGAAACAACAAGAGGCCTCATTTCCCATGGCTAAATCCTATTGGACACCACCCGCAGAGAAACTGCCGCCAGAAATCAATTTCCTCATTAAAAAAGATCAAAAAGATTTTAACAAACACTTTAAAAACTATACAGAGAAACCAAATTTATTACCAGAAGAACAGGACGAATTGAAACAATTAATAAAAAATAAGCACATAGTGATCAAACCCGCTGATAAGGGCAGCGTGGTGGTGATCCTTGATCGGGATCAGTACGTCAGGGAAGTTGATCGCCAATTAAGTGATACAATATATTACACCAAATTAAAAGAACCAATTTATTTAAAAACCGTTCCTGAAGTTCATAGAATAATTGATGATTTGTATGATAAAAAATACATTAATAATAGGCAAAAACAATATTTGAAGGGAGATTGTGAACCCCGGGCACGTAGATTCTATATCCTGCCCAAAATTCATAAGGATCCGAAAAAGTGGACGGTGCCCTTCGAGATTCCTCCGGGTAGACCCATCGTCTCTGATTGTGGAAGCGAGACGTATCAAACCGCTAAGTTTATTGATTATTTTTTGACTCCACTGTCGATGAAGCATCCGGCATACCTTAAAGACACATATCATTTCATTAGCATAATTCATGGGTTAAAAATTCCGGTGGAGTCCTTCTTTTTCACCATAGACATAGACAGTCTATACACAAATATCGACATCAGGAGAGGACTGTCTACTGTCGAAAATGTGTTCCTAAAGTATCCAGATCCAAACAGACCGGACACGGCATTGTTACAGCTTCTAGAAATCAATTTGACCAAGAACGATTTCGAGTTTAATGGAGAGTATTTCTTACAAATTAAAGGCACGGCCATGGGCAAAACGTTTGCCCCAGCCTACGCAAACATTTTTATGGCAGACTGGGAGGAGAAAGTCCTGAACAAGTGCCATAAGAAACCTCTCCATTACCTCAGGTATCTCGACGACATCTTTGGAATTTGGACTTATTCAAAACAGGATTTTGCAGATTTTATCCAAATTTTGGATACCCATGATTCGTCGATTCGGGTAAAGTACGAAATAGGTGAAAGATCTATTAATTTTTTAGATACGACCGTGTATAAAGGGGAATCCTTCAATTCAGACCAAAAATTGGACATCAAAGTGTATTTTAAGGAAACTGATACACATGCTTTATTATTTAAAACCAGTTTCCATCCCAAACACATTTATAGAGGATTAGTGAAATCACAATTAATAAGATTTAAACGGATTTGTACGAAGGAAAATGACTTTCGGGAAGCTGTAACCATCCTCTTCAGGGCTCTGAGGAGCCGAGGGTACTCGAGACCCTTTTTGAGAGAATGTCTCAAAACCTTCCAGGTCTCTAAACAAAGAGAACATAAGAACATTATTCCATTAGTTACTGATTTTGCAACCATGACTGGAAGGTTACATCACAAATTTAAAAACAATTACCAATTGATCATCAAAAATTCGGGTCTATTACAGGATTATTCGGTCATTTCGGCATATAGGAGACATCAAAATTTGAAAGACATTCTTGTAAGAGCAAGATTACCATCTGTACAAGCATTTGAGAAAAAGAATACCCTTTCAGGAATGTTTGTGAGACTCAAATTTGTGCGAAATAGGGTGAAAAAGACTATATTTGAAATCAAACAAAGTTTCTCACCGCACACGACCAATTGCATTTATCTCATATTTTGTGCAAAATGTGGTAAACAATACATTGGACAAACCAAAAACTCAATCCTGACTAGAATGACCCAACATAGATTTAATGTGAGAAACCAAAAACACGTTCACATTCTGTTAGTTCATCATTTTATTTCTCATGGCTTGCAATCAGTCAAAGTGTCGGGAATCCAAAGCAACTCCTCATGGACGGAATTAGAGAGAAAGAAATTGGAAAGGCGTTGGATCTATTGGCTAGATACCAAACAACCACATGGATTAAATATCAAAAACAATTGAAATCTTAGGGACTATTAAGCCCCACCCAGAAACGGAATCCTAACCCTAACCAATTTGGCCCTAATCCCACCCACTTTAAACCTAATTTGACCCAAACCCCTTAAAAAACTATCCCCAACCCATGTTCTGGCCCTAACCCTAACCACTCCACTAATCTGGCCCTAACCCCAACCAATTAACCCTAATCTGGCCCTAACCCCAACCACTTAACCCTAATCTGGCCCTAATACCTTTCTTTAATTAAGCCCCAACCCACATGATAAACCCTAATCCTAACCACTTAATATTCTGGCCTTAAACCTAATTAATTGGATTAATAATTCATATTTTGTTCTTTTTTAATTTGGCCCTAAAACCCAATTGTTGGATGTACATGATAAAAAAAATTAATTTCACTTTCCATTTGGTCCTAGCCCTAATTGACATTTTATTATGAATTTACAGTTAAAAAACTCAATTAATTACTTTAAAAAATTAAAACATTAAAAAACATACATTAAATATACAATTGGGATTTAAAACACTAAAAATACATGATGAAAATATAGTAGACATGATTACAAAATTGTTTACATGATTATAAATAATTTACAGGGTTAAAAAATTAAAATCTTTCTAAAAATATGTTTGCCAGTAAGGGGTGATTATTAAAAAAATGCATTTGTAAAATTTTATCCAAAAAACTAAGAACGACAAGGTAAAAAACTAATTTGATTTTCTAAAACTAATTCGAACTGACAAGAAGTGGGAGGGTATAAATAGAAGTGGAAGGCACTCTCTGCTCATTCCACTCCAAACGATCGGACAGAGCAGACCGCTGAGAGCAAGCCTGTTTGCCTTGTTTATTGTGTGTGTGCCTAGGCCTGAAGAAGACCTTCACAGGTCGAAACGTCGCCGCATAGGCACACAAATTCATATTCCTTTGGCCTATTGTAATTTCATTTTTTTCATTTTTTTGATTTAAAAACTAAAAGGTTTTTTTCAAAACCAATTCATTTTATTTGATTTCATTTATTTCTTTAAAAATTTGAGTTAACAATTTAAGTTAAAACTTACAAATTTGAGTTAAAAATTTAATTTAACTTAAAATTTGGTAGAAAAACCAATTAAAAATCACTCGCCTCCATCCAACTCACCATGGTTGGATGGACTTCAGACTGGACCCTGGTGCGTTACGGCAAACGCCGTGGACAATCCAGGGCCCAGGCACCTTACCGAGGGATGGCCCGTGCACCGCCCGCCTCCACTTGGAGGAGGGGCCCAAACCTTCCTCCTAACCCCTAACCCCTAACCCTAACCCCTAACCCCCCCCCTAACCCTAACCCCCCTAACCCTAACCCCCTAACCCTAACCCTTGATAGGGCCGAGATATTAACCCTGACCCAGGATCATTTGCCCTAAACATAACCCCTGGGGGTGGGAGCCCTAACCTTAACCATAAGAGGCATATGATATGCAGCTTAAGATTAGGGCCTCTTTATTTTAAAGCTAGTTTGTGGTGATAAAGGGCATGATAACCGAAACTGGATAATAAAGCCCTCAATCTTATCCTTAATAAGGATCCTTGATATAAAGTTGGCCTCAAAATCATTAGCCCCTGCAGGAAATCGTAAGCAGCCTGATTGGCCGATTCCTGAGGGTGCTGGCATTCTACCTGTGGGGTTATGTTTAAAAGTAAGGGACATTAAATGATGGATATCCATAATAGTGTCACCTCTTCACTGACTGCCAGGCAGGTCCTCAGAAGAGGGTGGAGATCCATCCCTCCCTCCTTCTTTTAACATGATTTTAATAAAGTTTTTATTTGAGGAAATGGTTTTTATTTTTGAGAATTTACATCTGTCCTTTTCTTATTTGTTGTGAAATGTTGTTTTGTAGCCTGTGGGGAAATAGAATGTACATGTTTAAGGAAGTGATTGTGAATGCACCATGGGAGGAACACTGTCATGTGACCCGGTGTGACCTATCCTGAGGAGGGCCCACATAGGTGGGCGGACCTCAAAGGATCACTTAATTGTTGTCTGGTCTCTCCTGGCCTCACTCGTGCTGATCCCTCTGAAGAAGCGAGAAGAATCGCGAAACGTTAGGGATGCCTCTCAGACCGGCGTGAGCAAGGATTTTACCTCCCCCAGAATAAGGTAATTAGAATTTAAACAGTTTTTTAGCCCTAGTTTTTAGTGGGAGTGAAACACACTTTTGTTCTCCCATTTAGGGCTTAATTGGATAATTGAACCAGGGAGTGAGGAACTTAAGCTCTCCACTTTTTGTTTTAACTTTTTAAGTCCACTCAGCGGGAATAAGCAAATCAGCCCTCCCGACTGAGAGTTTTAATATTGAATTGGGAACAAGCAAACCTAGCCCTCCCAATTCATATTTTAAAGTTTTTTATACATTTTTAAGTGGAAGTAAGCAAACTTAGCCCTCCCAGTTTTAAGATTGTCCTCTGGGGGAGAGGAAGAGAGTCATTGAGCCCTGACCTTAGGGAAACTTTATTCTTTTAGCCTTTTTTTCTGGATTTTAAGAGGGGAGCTCCAATGTTTTTTTTAGCCTGTAATATCTGGTGTGGCCCAAATAGATCGCAGTGTGTGGACTAAACCATTGTCACCTATAAAACTCCACTAAAAATACATTGTATAAAGGAGTAACATTAAGAAGGAGGACTTGGTTAAAGGACATTTAAAAGGTACAGCACACTGCACGGAGATCCAGGAGCAGCAAGTGAAGATGAAGCACATCAGAGTGACTTGCCCTGGTTGTTATTGGTCATCACACATGTTAGAAGGCTGTTGTGATAAGATCCAGTGGAGCCTAACCACAGATGTAAAGGCAGGTGAGTTCCCCGGTAAGAATTTTTATCTTGAAGTCCAGATTAATGGGGGTTGGAAGAGAAGGCTCAAAGGCTGGTCTGAGAGGGGAGGCGGGGTGGGGCTTGGGGGAGACAGGGACATACTGTTTGACATTCTATTAGTAATTGTAAGCCAAGAAGGCACTTAACATGTAACGCACAATATGAATATGGTCAGGTGTTATTTTATTTTTTAATGGTTTAAGAGGGAGGGAGGGAAGGAATATAATGAGGGTGGGATTAGGTGGATCACTTTTTAAGAGGATAAGCCTTGATGAAGTGATTTTATCGGTCTTATTGGTCTTTTTAACTTTCTTTTTTTATCTGACCTGCTCAACAGAGGTGTCTACTCCACATGGGAAGATATATGGCAGGATTAAAGATAAAGATAATTACAGCCTAAATAGGCAGTACATTGGGGAGATGATGAGAAATGTCCCAAATAGGGACAAGGCGGTGTACATAGGAGTAACACTCCATGTGACTGCACAGATCCCCCTTTATTCTAATATATCCATAAAGTGAGGCTTGATTTGAGGCGGCGTAGTTGAAAGTAACACTGCTGCCACTGAAAGAATCAGATCACATAATCATGTGGATGTGGGACTTAACTAACACTGATACATTGAGGAGCAGGCCAGATTCTTTTAAGGGAGAAAATTCAGGTTAACTGACCTTGGGACCACCCAGGATGAGGATAAGTTTAACACAAATGTCATCCTGTGGGATTGGAGTTGGACAGCTTCATAGAGCTAGTCTTTTAAATCCACTTAGGATAGCCTGGCGGTCCGTGAAGTTGTTTTTGGCATATAGATATTTTGCAATTTAGAGAAGGATTTTAACTAACAAGAATAATAATACCCTGTAAAAATGTTTTTTATTTTGTTAATGCATAATTTTAGGTGGAATAGGTCTGTGCTTTAATGGTTTTTATGTATAATTATTTATGTTTTTAATAGTTTTTAACAAATAAGTCTAACCCAAATAAGGGGGTTAGTAAGGACACTGACGGGTCAGCAGATCCTCCTTTACCTCCTAATATTTACTAATATGGATGTGTAAATAAAAGAGTGAAAAACTAATTGATTGTGTTTGCTGTGTATTCTAACAGCTGCATGAACTCTTACATTTGCTAACTACACAAACTAAATAAAGTTTTTTTAAGAATTGGGTGAGATTTCCCCTATGGAGATGCGGGAGGATCTGTGCCCCTGTTGGTGCTTAGTTGAGTTTTTAATTTTTTTTAATTATTTTAATTTTTTATTTAGACCTGAGCACTTGTGGCCATTCTCTAGAGAAGTGCATTCTAACAGGGATTATATATTGATATCCTCTCTATATGCCACCTTGTGGGATGTCACCAGACTTGAACATACAATGGGAAGCAGAGGAGAAGCACATAAGTTTCACTATAAAATCATAAGGGGAATAAGGGTCCAGTCGGCCGCTAGGACCGTGCAACTAAGCTCCAGAGGGAGATATTTAAGTCATAATTTCCTAATACCTAACCCAGCCTGTGCCAGGGGTCTGTTATACTGGACCCTTCCGGATTTTATCTGAAATAAAGTGTGAAATGAACTTAAATAGAGAGAGTGCTTTGTTGACCTTTGACCTCGCCACATATATTATACATACGGGGTATCCTCTATGGTGACAAGATTGAATAGACATGATTTACAATGTTAAACCCGTTGATGTGGGGCAATCAGGTTTTAACAACCTGACCTGGGCATAAGGCCCTAATCTTAACCTTGATAGGGCCGAGATATTAACCCTGACCCAGGATCATTTGCCCTAAACATAACCCCTGGGGGTGGGAGCCCTAACCTTAACCATAAGAGGCATATGATATGCAGCTTAAGATTAGGGCCTCTTTATTTTAAAGCTAGTTTGTGGTGATAAAGGGCATGATAACCGAAACTGGATAATAAAGCCCTCAATCTTATCCTTAATAAGGATCCTTGATATAAAGTTGGCCTCAAAATCATTAGCCCCTGCAGGAAATCGTAAGCAGCCTGATTGGCCGATTCCTGAGGGTGCTGGCATTCTACCTGTGGGGTTATGTTTAAAAGTAAGGGACATTAAATGATGGATATCCATAATAGTGTCACCTCTTCACTGACTGCCAGGCAGGTCCTCAGAAGAGGGTGGAGATCCATCCCTCCCTCCTTCTTTTAACATGATTTTAATAAAGTTTTTATTTGAGGAAATGGTTTTTATTTTTGAGAATTTACATCTGTCCTTTTCTTATTTGTTGTGAAATGTTGTTTTGTAGCCTGTGGGGAAATAGAATGTACATGTTTAAGGAAGTGATTGTGAATGCACCATGGGAGGAACACTGTCATGTGACCCGGTGTGACCTATCCTGAGGAGGGCCCACATAGGTGGGCGGACCTCAAAGGATCACTTAATTGTTGTCTGGTCTCTCCTGGCCTCACTCGTGCTGATCCCTCTGAAGAAGCGAGAAGAATCGCGAAACGTTAGGGATGCCTCTCAGACCGGCGTGAGCAAGGATTTTACCTCCCCCAGAATAAGGTAATTAGAATTTAAACAGTTTTTTAGCCCTAGTTTTTAGTGGGAGTGAAACACACTTTTGTTCTCCCATTTAGGGCTTAATTGGATAATTGAACCAGGGAGTGAGGAACTTAAGCTCTCCACTTTTTGTTTTAACTTTTTAAGTCCACTCAGCGGGAATAAGCAAATCAGCCCTCCCGACTGAGAGTTTTAATATTGAATTGGGAACAAGCAAACCTAGCCCTCCCAATTCATATTTTAAAGTTTTTTATACATTTTTAAGTGGAAGTAAGCAAACTTAGCCCTCCCAGTTTTAAGATTGTCCTCTGGGGGAGAGGAAGAGAGTCATTGAGCCCTGACCTTAGGGAAACTTTATTCTTTTAGCCTTTTTTTCTGGATTTTAAGAGGGGAGCTCCAATGTTTTTTTTAGCCTGTAATATCTGGTGTGGCCCAAATAGATCGCAGTGTGTGGACTAAACCATTGTCACCTATAAAACTCCACTAAAAATACATTGTATAAAGGAGTAACATTAAGAAGGAGGACTTGGTTAAAGGACATTTAAAAGGTACAGCACACTGCACGGAGATCCAGGAGCAGCAAGTGAAGATGAAGCACATCAGAGTGACTTGCCCTGGTTGTTATTGGTCATCACACATGTTAGAAGGCTGTTGTGATAAGATCCAGTGGAGCCTAACCACAGATGTAAAGGCAGGTGAGTTCCCCGGTAAGAATTTTTATCTTGAAGTCCAGATTAATGGGGGTTGGAAGAGAAGGCTCAAAGGCTGGTCTGAGAGGGGAGGCGGGGTGGGGCTTGGGGGAGACAGGGACATACTGTTTGACATTCTATTAGTAATTGTAAGCCAAGAAGGCACTTAACATGTAACGCACAATATGAATATGGTCAGGTGTTATTTTATTTTTTAATGGTTTAAGAGGGAGGGAGGGAAGGAATATAATGAGGGTGGGATTAGGTGGATCACTTTTTAAGAGGATAAGCCTTGATGAAGTGATTTTATCGGTCTTATTGGTCTTTTTAACTTTCTTTTTTTATCTGACCTGCTCAACAGAGGTGTCTACTCCACATGGGAAGATATATGGCAGGATTAAAGATAAAGATAATTACAGCCTAAATAGGCAGTACATTGGGGAGATGATGAGAAATGTCCCAAATAGGGACAAGGCGGTGTACATAGGAGTAACACTCCATGTGACTGCACAGATCCCCCTTTATTCTAATATATCCATAAAGTGAGGCTTGATTTGAGGCGGCGTAGTTGAAAGTAACACTGCTGCCACTGAAAGAATCAGATCACATAATCATGTGGATGTGGGACTTAACTAACACTGATACATTGAGGAGCAGGCCAGATTCTTTTAAGGGAGAAAATTCAGGTTAACTGACCTTGGGACCACCCAGGATGAGGATAAGTTTAACACAAATGTCATCCTGTGGGATTGGAGTTGGACAGCTTCATAGAGCTAGTCTTTTAAATCCACTTAGGATAGCCTGGCGGTCCGTGAAGTTGTTTTTGGCATATAGATATTTTGCAATTTAGAGAAGGATTTTAACTAACAAGAATAATAATACCCTGTAAAAATGTTTTTTATTTTGTTAATGCATAATTTTAGGTGGAATAGGTCTGTGCTTTAATGGTTTTTATGTATAATTATTTATGTTTTTAATAGTTTTTAACAAATAAGTCTAACCCAAATAAGGGGGTTAGTAAGGACACTGACGGGTCAGCAGATCCTCCTTTACCTCCTAATATTTACTAATATGGATGTGTAAATAAAAGAGTGAAAAACTAATTGATTGTGTTTGCTGTGTATTCTAACAGCTGCATGAACTCTTACATTTGCTAACTACACAAACTAAATAAAGTTTTTTTAAGAATTGGGTGAGATTTCCCCTATGGAGATGCGGGAGGATCTGTGCCCCTGTTGGTGCTTAGTTGAGTTTTTAATTTTTTTTAATTATTTTAATTTTTTATTTAGACCTGAGCACTTGTGGCCATTCTCTAGAGAAGTGCATTCTAACAGGGATTATATATTGATATCCTCTCTATATGCCACCTTGTGGGATGTCACCAGACTTGAACATACAATGGGAAGCAGAGGAGAAGCACATAAGTTTCACTATAAAATCATAAGGGGAATAAGGGTCCAGTCGGCCGCTAGGACCGTGCAACTAAGCTCCAGAGGGAGATATTTAAGTCATAATTTCCTAATACCTAACCCAGCCTGTGCCAGGGGTCTGTTATACTGGACCCTTCCGGATTTTATCTGAAATAAAGTGTGAAATGAACTTAAATAGAGAGAGTGCTTTGTTGACCTTTGACCTCGCCACATATATTATACATACGGGGTATCCTCTATGGTGACAAGATTGAATAGACATGATTTACAATGTTAAACCCGTTGATGTGGGGCAATCAGGTTTTAACAACCTGACCTGGGCATAAGGCCCTAATCTTAACCTTGATAGGGCCGAGATATTAACCCTGACCCAGGATCATTTGCCCTAAACATAACCCCTGGGGGTGGGAGCCCTAACCTTAACCATAAGAGGCATATGATATGCAGCTTAAGATTAGGGCCTCTTTATTTTAAAGCTAGTTTGTGGTGATAAAGGGCATGATAACCGAAACTGGATAATAAAGCCCTCAATCTTATCCTTAATAAGGATCCTTGATATAAAGTTGGCCTCAAAATCATTAGCCCCTGCAGGAAATCGTAAGCAGCCTGATTGGCCGATTCCTGAGGGTGCTGGCATTCTACCTGTGGGGTTATGTTTAAAAGTAAGGGACATTAAATGATGGATATCCATAATAGTGTCACCTCTTCACTGACTGCCAGGCAGGTCCTCAGAAGAGGGTGGAGATCCATCCCTCCCTCCTTCTTTTAACATGATTTTAATAAAGTTTTTATTTGAGGAAATGGTTTTTATTTTTGAGAATTTACATCTGTCCTTTTCTTATTTGTTGTGAAATGTTGTTTTGTAGCCTGTGGGGAAATAGAATGTACATGTTTAAGGAAGTGATTGTGAATGCACCATGGGAGGAACACTGTCATGTGACCCGGTGTGACCTATCCTGAGGAGGGCCCACATAGGTGGGCGGACCTCAAAGGATCACTTAATTGTTGTCTGGTCTCTCCTGGCCTCACTCGTGCTGATCCCTCTGAAGAAGCGAGAAGAATCGCGAAACGTTAGGGATGCCTCTCAGACCGGCGTGAGCAAGGATTTTACCTCCCCCAGAATAAGGTAATTAGAATTTAAACAGTTTTTTAGCCCTAGTTTTTAGTGGGAGTGAAACACACTTTTGTTCTCCCATTTAGGGCTTAATTGGATAATTGAACCAGGGAGTGAGGAACTTAAGCTCTCCACTTTTTGTTTTAACTTTTTAAGTCCACTCAGCGGGAATAAGCAAATCAGCCCTCCCGACTGAGAGTTTTAATATTGAATTGGGAACAAGCAAACCTAGCCCTCCCAATTCATATTTTAAAGTTTTTTATACATTTTTAAGTGGAAGTAAGCAAACTTAGCCCTCCCAGTTTTAAGATTGTCCTCTGGGGGAGAGGAAGAGAGTCATTGAGCCCTGACCTTAGGGAAACTTTATTCTTTTAGCCTTTTTTTCTGGATTTTAAGAGGGGAGCTCCAATGTTTTTTTTAGCCTGTAATATCTGGTGTGGCCCAAATAGATCGCAGTGTGTGGACTAAACCATTGTCACCTATAAAACTCCACTAAAAATACATTGTATAAAGGAGTAACATTAAGAAGGAGGACTTGGTTAAAGGACATTTAAAAGGTACAGCACACTGCACGGAGATCCAGGAGCAGCAAGTGAAGATGAAGCACATCAGAGTGACTTGCCCTGGTTGTTATTGGTCATCACACATGTTAGAAGGCTGTTGTGATAAGATCCAGTGGAGCCTAACCACAGATGTAAAGGCAGGTGAGTTCCCCGGTAAGAATTTTTATCTTGAAGTCCAGATTAATGGGGGTTGGAAGAGAAGGCTCAAAGGCTGGTCTGAGAGGGGAGGCGGGGTGGGGCTTGGGGGAGACAGGGACATACTGTTTGACATTCTATTAGTAATTGTAAGCCAAGAAGGCACTTAACATGTAACGCACAATATGAATATGGTCAGGTGTTATTTTATTTTTTAATGGTTTAAGAGGGAGGGAGGGAAGGAATATAATGAGGGTGGGATTAGGTGGATCACTTTTTAAGAGGATAAGCCTTGATGAAGTGATTTTATCGGTCTTATTGGTCTTTTTAACTTTCTTTTTTTATCTGACCTGCTCAACAGAGGTGTCTACTCCACATGGGAAGATATATGGCAGGATTAAAGATAAAGATAATTACAGCCTAAATAGGCAGTACATTGGGGAGATGATGAGAAATGTCCCAAATAGGGACAAGGCGGTGTACATAGGAGTAACACTCCATGTGACTGCACAGATCCCCCTTTATTCTAATATATCCATAAAGTGAGGCTTGATTTGAGGCGGCGTAGTTGAAAGTAACACTGCTGCCACTGAAAGAATCAGATCACATAATCATGTGGATGTGGGACTTAACTAACACTGATACATTGAGGAGCAGGCCAGATTCTTTTAAGGGAGAAAATTCAGGTTAACTGACCTTGGGACCACCCAGGATGAGGATAAGTTTAACACAAATGTCATCCTGTGGGATTGGAGTTGGAAAGCTTCATAGAGCTAGTCTTTTAAATCCACTTAGGATAGCCTGGCGGTCCGTGAAGTTGTTTTTGGCATATAGATATTTTGCAATTTAGAGAAGGATTTTAACTAACAAGAATAATAATACCCTGTAAAAATGTTTTTTATTTTGTTAATGCATAATTTTAGGTGGAATAGGTCTGTGCTTTAATGGTTTTTATGTATAATTATTTATGTTTTTAATAGTTTTTAACAAATAAGTCTAACCCAAATAAGGGGGTTAGTAAGGACACTGACGGGTCAGCAGATCCTCCTTTACCTCCTAATATTTACTAATATGGATGTGTAAATAAAAGAGTGAAAAACTAATTGATTGTGTTTGCTGTGTATTCTAACAGCTGCATGAACTCTTACATTTGCTAACTACACAAACTAAATAAAGTTTTTTTAAGAATTGGGTGAGATTTCCCCTATGGAGATGCGGGAGGATCTGTGCCCCTGTTGGTGCTTAGTTGAGTTTTTAATTTTTTTTAATTATTTTAATTTTTTATTTAGACCTGAGCACTTGTGGCCATTCTCTAGAGAAGTGCATTCTAACAGGGATTATATATTGATATCCTCTCTATATGCCACCTTGTGGGATGTCACCAGACTTGAACATACAATGGGAAGCAGAGGAGAAGCACATAAGTTTCACTATAAAATCATAAGGGGAATAAGGGTCCAGTCGGCCGCTAGGACCGTGCAACTAAGCTCCAGAGGGAGATATTTAAGTCATAATTTCCTAATACCTAACCCAGCCTGTGCCAGGGGTCTGTTATACTGGACCCTTCCGGATTTTATCTGAAATAAAGTGTGAAATGAACTTAAATAGAGAGAGTGCTTTGTTGACCTTTGACCTCGCCACATATATTATACATACGGGGTATCCTCTATGGTGACAAGATTGAATAGACATGATTTACAATGTTAAACCCGTTGATGTGGGGCAATCAGGTTTTAACAACCTGACCTGGGCATAAGGCCCTAATCTTAACCTTGATAGGGCCGAGATATTAACCCTGACCCAGGATCATTTGCCCTAAACATAACCCCTGGGGGTGGGAGCCCTAACCTTAACCATAAGAGGCATATGATATGCAGCTTAAGATTAGGGCCTCTTTATTTTAAAGCTAGTTTGTGGTGATAAAGGGCATGATAACCGAAACTGGATAATAAAGCCCTCAATCTTATCCTTAATAAGGATCCTTGATATAAAGTTGGCCTCAAAATCATTAGCCCCTGCAGGAAATCGTAAGCAGCCTGATTGGCCGATTCCTGAGGGTGCTGGCATTCTACCTGTTGGGTTATGTTTAAAAGTAAGGGACATTAAATGATGGATATCCATAATAGTGTCACCTCTTCACTGACTGCCAGGCAGGTCCTCAGAAGAGGGTGGAGATCCATCCCTCCCTCCTTCTTTTAACATGATTTTAATAAAGTTTTTATTTGAGGAAATGGTTTTTATTTTTGAGAATTTACATCTGTCCTTTTCTTATTTGTTGTGAAATGTTGTTTTGTAGCCTGTGGGGAAATAGAATGTACATGTTTAAGGAAGTGATTGTGAATGCACCATGGGAGGAACACTGTCATGTGACCCGGTGTGACCTATCCTGAGGAGGGCCCACATAGGTGGGCGGACCTCAAAGGATCACTTAATTGTTGTCTGGTCTCTCCTGGCCTCACTCGTGCTGATCCCTCTGAAGAAGCGAGAAGAATCGCGAAACGTTAGGGATGCCTCTCAGACCGGCGTGAGCAAGGATTTTACCTCCCCCAGAATAAGGTAATTAGAATTTAAACAGTTTTTTAGCCCTAGTTTTTAGTGGGAGTGAAACACACTTTTGTTCTCCCATTTAGGGCTTAATTGGATAATTGAACCAGGGAGTGAGGAACTTAAGCTCTCCACTTTTTGTTTTAACTTTTTAAGTCCACTCAGCGGGAATAAGCAAATCAGCCCTCCCGACTGAGAGTTTTAATATTGAATTGGGAACAAGCAAACCTAGCCCTCCCAATTCATATTTTAAAGTTTTTTATACATTTTTAAGTGGAAGTAAGCAAACTTAGCCCTCCCAGTTTTAAGATTGTCCTCTGGGGGAGAGGAAGAGAGTCATTGAGCCCTGACCTTAGGGAAACTTTATTCTTTTAGCCTTTTTTTCTGGATTTTAAGAGGGGAGCTCCAATGTTTTTTTTAGCCTGTAATATCTGGTGTGGCCCAAATAGATCGCAGTGTGTGGACTAAACCATTGTCACCTATAAAACTCCACTAAAAATACATTGTATAAAGGAGTAACATTAAGAAGGAGGACTTGGTTAAAGGACATTTAAAAGGTACAGCACACTGCACGGAGATCCAGGAGCAGCAAGTGAAGATGAAGCACATCAGAGTGACTTGCCCTGGTTGTTATTGGTCATCACACATGTTAGAAGGCTGTTGTGATAAGATCCAGTGGAGCCTAACCACAGATGTAAAGGCAGGTGAGTTCCCCGGTAAGAATTTTTATCTTGAAGTCCAGATTAATGGGGGTTGGAAGAGAAGGCTCAAAGGCTGGTCTGAGAGGGGAGGCGGGGTGGGGCTTGGGGGAGACAGGGACATACTGTTTGACATTCTATTAGTAATTGTAAGCCAAGAAGGCACTTAACATGTAACGCACAATATGAATATGGTCAGGTGTTATTTTATTTTTTAATGGTTTAAGAGGGAGGGAGGGAAGGAATATAATGAGGGTGGGATTAGGTGGATCACTTTTTAAGAGGATAAGCCTTGATGAAGTGATTTTATCGGTCTTATTGGTCTTTTTAACTTTCTTTTTTTATCTGACCTGCTCAACAGAGGTGTCTACTCCACATGGGAAGATATATGGCAGGATTAAAGATAAAGATAATTACAGCCTAAATAGGCAGTACATTGGGGAGATGATGAGAAATGTCCCAAATAGGGACAAGGCGGTGTACATAGGAGTAACACTCCATGTGACTGCACAGATCCCCCTTTATTCTAATATATCCATAAAGTGAGGCTTGATTTGAGGCGGCGTAGTTGAAAGTAACACTGCTGCCACTGAAAGAATCAGATCACATAATCATGTGGATGTGGGACTTAACTAACACTGATACATTGAGGAGCAGGCCAGATTCTTTTAAGGGAGAAAATTCAGGTTAACTGACCTTGGGACCACCCAGGATGAGGATAAGTTTAACACAAATGTCATCCTGTGGGATTGGAGTTGGACAGCTTCATAG
The DNA here is from genome assembly GCF_036321145.2 of Pelmatolapia mariae. Taxonomy (NCBI): domain Eukaryota; kingdom Metazoa; phylum Chordata; class Actinopteri; order Cichliformes; family Cichlidae; genus Pelmatolapia; species Pelmatolapia mariae. The sequence continues at coordinate 40,959,922 of NC_086239.1, read as the reverse complement.
AGCTAGTCTTTTAAATCCACTTAGGATAGCCTGGCGGTCCGTGAAGTTGTTTTTGGCATATAGATATTTTGCAATTTAGAGAAGGATTTTAACTAACAAGAATAATAATACCCTGTAAAAATGTTTTTTATTTTGTTAATGCATAATTTTAGGTGGAATAGGTCTGTGCTTTAATGGTTTTTATGTATAATTATTTATGTTTTTAATAGTTTTTAACAAATAAGTCTAACCCAAATAAGGGGGTTAGTAAGGACACTGACGGGTCAGCAGATCCTCCTTTACCTCCTAATATTTACTAATATGGATGTGTAAATAAAAGAGTGAAAAACTAATTGATTGTGTTTGCTGTGTATTCTAACAGCTGCATGAACTCTTACATTTGCTAACTACACAAACTAAATAAAGTTTTTTTAAGAATTGGGTGAGATTTCCCCTATGGAGATGCGGGAGGATCTGTGCCCCTGTTGGTGCTTAGTTGAGTTTTTAATTTTTTTTAATTATTTTAATTTTTTATTTAGACCTGAGCACTTGTGGCCATTCTCTAGAGAAGTGCATTCTAACAGGGATTATATATTGATATCCTCTCTATATGCCACCTTGTGGGATGTCACCAGACTTGAACATACAATGGGAAGCAGAGGAGAAGCACATAAGTTTCACTATAAAATCATAAGGGGAATAAGGGTCCAGTCGGCCGCTAGGACCGTGCAACTAAGCTCCAGAGGGAGATATTTAAGTCATAATTTCCTAATACCTAACCCAGCCTGTGCCAGGGGTCTGTTATACTGGACCCTTCCGGATTTTATCTGAAATAAAGTGTGAAATGAACTTAAATAGAGAGAGTGCTTTGTTGACCTTTGACCTCGCCACATATATTATACATACGGGGTATCCTCTATGGTGACAAGATTGAATAGACATGATTTACAATGTTAAACCCGTTGATGTGGGGCAATCAGGTTTTAACAACCTGACCTGGGCATAAGGCCCTAATCTTAACCTTGATAGGGCCGAGATATTAACCCTGACCCAGGATCATTTGCCCTAAACATAACCCCTGGGGGTGGGAGCCCTAACCTTAACCATAAGAGGCATATGATATGCAGCTTAAGATTAGGGCCTCTTTATTTTAAAGCTAGTTTGTGGTGATAAAGGGCATGATAACCGAAACTGGATAATAAAGCCCTCAATCTTATCCTTAATAAGGATCCTTGATATAAAGTTGGCCTCAAAATCATTAGCCCCTGCAGGAAATCGTAAGCAGCCTGATTGGCCGATTCCTGAGGGTGCTGGCATTCTACCTGTGGGGTTATGTTTAAAAGTAAGGGACATTAAATGATGGATATCCATAATAGTGTCACCTCTTCACTGACTGCCAGGCAGGTCCTCAGAAGAGGGTGGAGATCCATCCCTCCCTCCTTCTTTTAACATGATTTTAATAAAGTTTTTATTTGAGGAAATGGTTTTTATTTTTGAGAATTTACATCTGTCCTTTTCTTATTTGTTGTGAAATGTTGTTTTGTAGCCTGTGGGGAAATAGAATGTACATGTTTAAGGAAGTGATTGTGAATGCACCATGGGAGGAACACTGTCATGTGACCCGGTGTGACCTATCCTGAGGAGGGCCCACATAGGTGGGCGGACCTCAAAGGATCACTTAATTGTTGTCTGGTCTCTCCTGGCCTCACTCGTGCTGATCCCTCTGAAGAAGCGAGAAGAATCGCGAAACGTTAGGGATGCCTCTCAGACCGGCGTGAGCAAGGATTTTACCTCCCCCAGAATAAGGTAATTAGAATTTAAACAGTTTTTTAGCCCTAGTTTTTAGTGGGAGTGAAACACACTTTTGTTCTCCCATTTAGGGCTTAATTGGATAATTGAACCAGGGAGTGAGGAACTTAAGCTCTCCACTTTTTGTTTTAACTTTTTAAGTCCACTCAGCGGGAATAAGCAAATCAGCCCTCCCGACTGAGAGTTTTAATATTGAATTGGGAACAAGCAAACCTAGCCCTCCCAATTCATATTTTAAAGTTTTTTATACATTTTTAAGTGGAAGTAAGCAAACTTAGCCCTCCCAGTTTTAAGATTGTCCTCTGGGGGAGAGGAAGAGAGTCATTGAGCCCTGACCTTAGGGAAACTTTATTCTTTTAGCCTTTTTTTCTGGATTTTAAGAGGGGAGCTCCAATGTTTTTTTTAGCCTGTAATATCTGGTGTGGCCCAAATAGATCGCAGTGTGTGGACTAAACCATTGTCACCTATAAAACTCCACTAAAAATACATTGTATAAAGGAGTAACATTAAGAAGGAGGACTTGGTTAAAGGACATTTAAAAGGTACAGCACACTGCACGGAGATCCAGGAGCAGCAAGTGAAGATGAAGCACATCAGAGTGACTTGCCCTGGTTGTTATTGGTCATCACACATGTTAGAAGGCTGTTGTGATAAGATCCAGTGGAGCCTAACCACAGATGTAAAGGCAGGTGAGTTCCCCGGTAAGAATTTTTATCTTGAAGTCCAGATTAATGGGGGTTGGAAGAGAAGGCTCAAAGGCTGGTCTGAGAGGGGAGGCGGGGTGGGGCTTGGGGGAGACAGGGACATACTGTTTGACATTCTATTAGTAATTGTAAGCCAAGAAGGCACTTAACATGTAACGCACAATATGAATATGGTCAGGTGTTATTTTATTTTTTAATGGTTTAAGAGGGAGGGAGGGAAGGAATATAATGAGGGTGGGATTAGGTGGATCACTTTTTAAGAGGATAAGCCTTGATGAAGTGATTTTATCGGTCTTATTGGTCTTTTTAACTTTCTTTTTTTATCTGACCTGCTCAACAGAGGTGTCTACTCCACATGGGAAGATATATGGCAGGATTAAAGATAAAGATAATTACAGCCTAAATAGGCAGTACATTGGGGAGATGATGAGAAATGTCCCAAATAGGGACAAGGCGGTGTACATAGGAGTAACACTCCATGTGACTGCACAGATCCCCCTTTATTCTAATATATCCATAAAGTGAGGCTTGATTTGAGGCGGCGTAGTTGAAAGTAACACTGCTGCCACTGAAAGAATCAGATCACATAATCATGTGGATGTGGGACTTAACTAACACTGATACATTGAGGAGCAGGCCAGATTCTTTTAAGGGAGAAAATTCAGGTTAACTGACCTTGGGACCACCCAGGATGAGGATAAGTTTAACACAAATGTCATCCTGTGGGATTGGAGTTGGACAGCTTCATAGAGCTAGTCTTTTAAATCCACTTAGGATAGCCTGGCGGTCCGTGAAGTTGTTTTTGGCATATAGATATTTTGCAATTTAGAGAAGGATTTTAACTAACAAGAATAATAATACCCTGTAAAAATGTTTTTTATTTTGTTAATGCATAATTTTAGGTGGAATAGGTCTGTGCTTTAATGGTTTTTATGTATAATTATTTATGTTTTTAATAGTTTTTAACAAATAAGTCTAACCCAAATAAGGGGGTTAGTAAGGACACTGACGGGTCAGCAGATCCTCCTTTACCTCCTAATATTTACTAATATGGATGTGTAAATAAAAGAGTGAAAAACTAATTGATTGTGTTTGCTGTGTATTCTAACAGCTGCATGAACTCTTACATTTGCTAACTACACAAACTAAATAAAGTTTTTTTAAGAATTGGGTGAGATTTCCCCTATGGAGATGCGGGAGGATCTGTGCCCCTGTTGGTGCTTAGTTGAGTTTTTAATTTTTTTTAATTATTTTAATTTTTTATTTAGACCTGAGCACTTGTGGCCATTCTCTAGAGAAGTGCATTCTAACAGGGATTATATATTGATATCCTCTCTATATGCCACCTTGTGGGATGTCACCAGACTTGAACATACAATGGGAAGCAGAGGAGAAGCACATAAGTTTCACTATAAAATCATAAGGGGAATAAGGGTCCAGTCGGCCGCTAGGACCGTGCAACTAAGCTCCAGAGGGAGATATTTAAGTCATAATTTCCTAATACCTAACCCAGCCTGTGCCAGGGGTCTGTTATACTGGACCCTTCCGGATTTTATCTGAAATAAAGTGTGAAATGAACTTAAATAGAGAGAGTGCTTTGTTGACCTTTGACCTCGCCACATATATTATACATACGGGGTATCCTCTATGGTGACAAGATTGAATAGACATGATTTACAATGTTAAACCCGTTGATGTGGGGCAATCAGGTTTTAACAACCTGACCTGGGCATAAGGCCCTAATCTTAACCTTGATAGGGCCGAGATATTAACCCTGACCCAGGATCATTTGCCCTAAACATAACCCCTGGGGGTGGGAGCCCTAACCTTAACCATAAGAGGCATATGATATGCAGCTTAAGATTAGGGCCTCTTTATTTTAAAGCTAGTTTGTGGTGATAAAGGGCATGATAACCGAAACTGGATAATAAAGCCCTCAATCTTATCCTTAATAAGGATCCTTGATATAAAGTTGGCCTCAAAATCATTAGCCCCTGCAGGAAATCGTAAGCAGCCTGATTGGCCGATTCCTGAGGGTGCTGGCATTCTACCTGTGGGGTTATGTTTAAAAGTAAGGGACATTAAATGATGGATATCCATAATAGTGTCACCTCTTCACTGACTGCCAGGCAGGTCCTCAGAAGAGGGTGGAGATCCATCCCTCCCTCCTTCTTTTAACATGATTTTAATAAAGTTTTTATTTGAGGAAATGGTTTTTATTTTTGAGAATTTACATCTGTCCTTTTCTTATTTGTTGTGAAATGTTGTTTTGTAGCCTGTGGGGAAATAGAATGTACATGTTTAAGGAAGTGATTGTGAATGCACCATGGGAGGAACACTGTCATGTGACCCGGTGTGACCTATCCTGAGGAGGGCCCACATAGGTGGGCGGACCTCAAAGGATCACTTAATTGTTGTCTGGTCTCTCCTGGCCTCACTCGTGCTGATCCCTCTGAAGAAGCGAGAAGAATCGCGAAACGTTAGGGATGCCTCTCAGACCGGCGTGAGCAAGGATTTTACCTCCCCCAGAATAAGGTAATTAGAATTTAAACAGTTTTTTAGCCCTAGTTTTTAGTGGGAGTGAAACACACTTTTGTTCTCCCATTTAGGGCTTAATTGGATAATTGAACCAGGGAGTGAGGAACTTAAGCTCTCCACTTTTTGTTTTAACTTTTTAAGTCCACTCAGCGGGAATAAGCAAATCAGCCCTCCCGACTGAGAGTTTTAATATTGAATTGGGAACAAGCAAACCTAGCCCTCCCAATTCATATTTTAAAGTTTTTTATACATTTTTAAGTGGAAGTAAGCAAACTTAGCCCTCCCAGTTTTAAGATTGTCCTCTGGGGGAGAGGAAGAGAGTCATTGAGCCCTGACCTTAGGGAAACTTTATTCTTTTAGCCTTTTTTTCTGGATTTTAAGAGGGGAGCTCCAATGTTTTTTTTAGCCTGTAATATCTGGTGTGGCCCAAATAGATCGCAGTGTGTGGACTAAACCATTGTCACCTATAAAACTCCACTAAAAATACATTGTATAAAGGAGTAACATTAAGAAGGAGGACTTGGTTAAAGGACATTTAAAAGGTACAGCACACTGCACGGAGATCCAGGAGCAGCAAGTGAAGATGAAGCACATCAGAGTGACTTGCCCTGGTTGTTATTGGTCATCACACATGTTAGAAGGCTGTTGTGATAAGATCCAGTGGAGCCTAACCACAGATGTAAAGGCAGGTGAGTTCCCCGGTAAGAATTTTTATCTTGAAGTCCAGATTAATGGGGGTTGGAAGAGAAGGCTCAAAGGCTGGTCTGAGAGGGGAGGCGGGGTGGGGCTTGGGGGAGACAGGGACATACTGTTTGACATTCTATTAGTAATTGTAAGCCAAGAAGGCACTTAACATGTAACGCACAATATGAATATGGTCAGGTGTTATTTTATTTTTTAATGGTTTAAGAGGGAGGGAGGGAAGGAATATAATGAGGGTGGGATTAGGTGGATCACTTTTTAAGAGGATAAGCCTTGATGAAGTGATTTTATCGGTCTTATTGGTCTTTTTAACTTTCTTTTTTTATCTGACCTGCTCAACAGAGGTGTCTACTCCACATGGGAAGATATATGGCAGGATTAAAGATAAAGATAATTACAGCCTAAACAGGCAGTACATTGGGGAGATGATGAGAAATGTCCCAAATAGGGACAAGGCGGTGTACATAGGAGTAACACTCCATGTGACTGCACAGATCCCCCTTTATTCTAATATATCCATAAAGTGAGGCTTGATTTGAGGCGGCGTAGTTGAAAGTAACACTGCTGCCACTGAAAGAATCAGATCACATAATCATGTGGATGTGGGACTTAACTAACACTGATACATTGAGGAGCAGGCCAGATTCTTTTAAGGGAGAAAATTCAGGTTAACTGACCTTGGGACCACCCAGGATGAGGATAAGTTTAACACAAATGTCATCCTGTGGGATTGGAGTTGGACAGCTTCATAGAGCTAGTCTTTTAAATCCACTTAGGATAGCCTGGCGGTCCGTGAAGTTGTTTTTGGCATATAGATATTTTGCAATTTAGAGAAGGATTTTAACTAACAAGAATAATAATACCCTGTAAAAATGTTTTTTATTTTGTTAATGCATAATTTTAGGTGGAATAGGTCTGTGCTTTAATGGTTTTTATGTATAATTATTTATGTTTTTAATAGTTTTTAACAAATAAGTCTAACCCAAATAAGGGGGTTAGTAAGGACACTGACGGGTCAGCAGATCCTCCTTTACCTCCTAATATTTACTAATATGGATGTGTAAATAAAAGAGTGAAAAACTAATTGATTGTGTTTGCTGTGTATTCTAACAGCTGCATGAACTCTTACATTTGCTAACTACACAAACTAAATAAAGTTTTTTTAAGAATTGGGTGAGATTTCCCCTATGGAGATGCGGGAGGATCTGTGCCCCTGTTGGTGCTTAGTTGAGTTTTTAATTTTTTTTAATTATTTTAATTTTTTATTTAGACCTGAGCACTTGTGGCCATTCTCTAGAGAAGTGCATTCTAACAGGGATTATATATTGATATCCTCTCTATATGCCACCTTGTGGGATGTCACCAGACTTGAACATACAATGGGAAGCAGAGGAGAAGCACATAAGTTTCACTATAAAATCATAAGGGGAATAAGGGTCCAGTCGGCCGCTAGGACCGTGCAACTAAGCTCCAGAGGGAGATATTTAAGTCATAATTTCCTAATACCTAACCCAGCCTGTGCCAGGGGTCTGTTATACTGGACCCTTCCGGATTTTATCTGAAATAAAGTGTGAAATGAACTTAAATAGAGAGAGTGCTTTGTTGACCTTTGACCTCGCCACATATATTATACATACGGGGTATCCTCTATGGTGACAAGATTGAATAGACATGATTTACAATGTTAAACCCGTTGATGTGGGGCAATCAGGTTTTAACAACCTGACCTGGGCATAAGGCCCTAATCTTAACCTTGATAGGGCCGAGATATTAACCCTGACCCAGGATCATTTGCCCTAAACATAACCCCTGGGGGTGGGAGCCCTAACCTTAACCATAAGAGGCATATGATATGCAGCTTAAGATTAGGGCCTCTTTATTTTAAAGCTAGTTTGTGGTGATAAAGGGCATGATAACCGAAACTGGATAATAAAGCCCTCAATCTTATCCTTAATAAGGATCCTTGATATAAAGTTGGCCTCAAAATCATTAGCCCCTGCAGGAAATCGTAAGCAGCCTGATTGGCCGATTCCTGAGGGTGCTGGCATTCTACCTGTGGGGTTATGTTTAAAAGTAAGGGACATTAAATGATGGATATCCATAATAGTGTCACCTCTTCACTGACTGCCAGGCAGGTCCTCAGAAGAGGGTGGAGATCCATCCCTCCCTCCTTCTTTTAACATGATTTTAATAAAGTTTTTATTTGAGGAAATGGTTTTTATTTTTGAGAATTTACATCTGTCCTTTTCTTATTTGTTGTGAAATGTTGTTTTGTAGCCTGTGGGGAAATAGAATGTACATGTTTAAGGAAGTGATTGTGAATGCACCATGGGAGGAACACTGTCATGTGACCCGGTGTGACCTATCCTGAGGAGGGCCCACATAGGTGGGCGGACCTCAAAGGATCACTTAATTGTTGTCTGGTCTCTCCTGGCCTCACTCGTGCTGATCCCTCTGAAGAAGCGAGAAGAATCGCGAAACGTTAGGGATGCCTCTCAGACCGGCGTGAGCAAGGATTTTACCTCCCCCAGAATAAGGTAATTAGAATTTAAACAGTTTTTTAGCCCTAGTTTTTAGTGGGAGTGAAACACACTTTTGTTCTCCCATTTAGGGCTTAATTGGATAATTGAACCAGGGAGTGAGGAACTTAAGCTCTCCACTTTTTGTTTTAACTTTTTAAGTCCACTCAGCGGGAATAAGCAAATCAGCCCTCCCGACTGAGAGTTTTAATATTGAATTGGGAACAAGCAAACCTAGCCCTCCCAATTCATATTTTAAAGTTTTTTATACATTTTTAAGTGGAAGTAAGCAAACTTAGCCCTCCCAGTTTTAAGATTGTCCTCTGGGGGAGAGGAAGAGAGTCATTGAGCCCTGACCTTAGGGAAACTTTATTCTTTTAGCCTTTTTTTCTGGATTTTAAGAGGGGAGCTCCAATGTTTTTTTTAGCCTGTAATATCTGGTGTGGCCCAAATAGATCGCAGTGTGTGGACTAAACCATTGTCACCTATAAAACTCCACTAAAAATACATTGTATAAAGGAGTAACATTAAGAAGGAGGACTTGGTTAAAGGACATTTAAAAGGTACAGCACACTGCACGGAGATCCAGGAGCAGCAAGTGAAGATGAAGCACATCAGAGTGACTTGCCCTGGTTGTTATTGGTCATCACACATGTTAGAAGGCTGTTGTGATAAGATCCAGTGGAGCCTAACCACAGATGTAAAGGCAGGTGAGTTCCCCGGTAAGAATTTTTATCTTGAAGTCCAGATTAATGGGGGTTGGAAGAGAAGGCTCAAAGGCTGGTCTGAGAGGGGAGGCGGGGTGGGGCTTGGGGGAGACAGGGACATACTGTTTGACATTCTATTAGTAATTGTAAGCCAAGAAGGCACTTAACATGTAACGCACAATATGAATATGGTCAGGTGTTATTTTATTTTTTAATGGTTTAAGAGGGAGGGAGGGAAGGAATATAATGAGGGTGGGATTAGGTGGATCACTTTTTAAGAGGATAAGCCTTGATGAAGTGATTTTATCGGTCTTATTGGTCTTTTTAACTTTCTTTTTTTATCTGACCTGCTCAACAGAGGTGTCTACTCCACATGGGAAGATATATGGCAGGATTAAAGATAAAGATAATTACAGCCTAAATAGGCAGTACATTGGGGAGATGATGAGAAATGTCCCAAATAGGGACAAGGCGGTGTACATAGGAGTAACACTCCATGTGACTGCACAGATCCCCCTTTATTCTAATATATCCATAAAGTGAGGCTTGATTTGAGGCGGCGTAGTTGAAAGTAACACTGCTGCCACTGAAAGAATCAGATCACATAATCATGTGGATGTGGGACTTAACTAACACTGATACATTGAGGAGCAGGCCAGATTCTTTTAAGGGAGAAAATTCAGGTTAACTGACCTTGGGACCACCCAGGATGAGGATAAGTTTAACACAAATGTCATCCTGTGGGATTGGAGTTGGACAGCTTCATAGAGCTAGTCTTTTAAATCCACTTAGGATAGCCTGGCGGTCCGTGAAGTTGTTTTTGGCATATAGATATTTTGCAATTTAGAGAAGGATTTTAACTAACAAGAATAATAATACCCTGTAAAAATGTTTTTTATTTTGTTAATGCATAATTTTAGGTGGAATAGGTCTGTGCTTTAATGGTTTTTATGTATAATTATTTATGTTTTTAATAGTTTTTAACAAATAAGTCTAACCCAAATAAGGGGGTTAGTAAGGACACTGACGGGTCAGCAGATCCTCCTTTACCTCCTAATATTTACTAATATGGATGTGTAAATAAAAGAGTGAAAAACTAATTGATTGTGTTTGCTGTGTATTCTAACAGCTGCATGAACTCTTACATTTGCTAACTACACAAACTAAATAAAGTTTTTTTAAGAATTGGGTGAGATTTCCCCTATGGAGATGCGGGAGGATCTGTGCCCCTGTTGGTGCTTAGTTGAGTTTTTAATTTTTTTTAATTATTTTAATTTTTTATTTAGACCTGAGCACTTGTGGCCATTCTCTAGAGAAGTGCATTCTAACAGGGATTATATATTGATATCCTCTCTATATGCCACCTTGTGGGATGTCACCAGACTTGAACATACAATGGGAAGCAGAGGAGAAGCACATAAGTTTCACTATAAAATCATAAGGGGAATAAGGGTCCAGTCGGCCGCTAGGACCGTGCAACTAAGCTCCAGAGGGAGATATTTAAGTCATAATTTCCTAATACCTAACCCAGCCTGTGCCAGGGGTCTGTTATACTGGACCCTTCCGGATTTTATCTGAAATAAAGTGTGAAATGAACTTAAATAGAGAGAGTGCTTTGTTGACCTTTGACCTCGCCACATATATTATACATACGGGGTATCCTCTATGGTGACAAGATTGAATAGACATGATTTACAATGTTAAACCCGTTGATGTGGGGCAATCAGGTTTTAACAACCTGACCTGGGCATAAGGCCCTAATCTTAACCTTGATAGGGCCGAGATATTAACCCTGACCCAGGATCATTTGCCCTAAACATAACCCCTGGGGGTGGGAGCCCTAACCTTAACCATAAGAGGCATATGATATGCAGCTTAAGATTAGGGCCTCTTTATTTTAAAGCTAGTTTGTGGTGATAAAGGGCATGATAACCGAAACTGGATAATAAAGCCCTCAATCTTATCCTTAATAAGGATCCTTGATATAAAGTTGGCCTCAAAATCATTAGCCCCTGCAGGAAATCGTAAGCAGCCTGATTGGCCGATTCCTGAGGGTGCTGGCATTCTACCTGTGGGGTTATGTTTAAAAGTAAGGGACATTAAATGATGGATATCCATAATAGTGTCACCTCTTCACTGACTGCCAGGCAGGTCCTCAGAAGAGGGTGGAGATCCATCCCTCCCTCCTTCTTTTAACATGATTTTAATAAAGTTTTTATTTGAGGAAATGGTTTTTATTTTTGAGAATTTACATCTGTCCTTTTCTTATTTGTTGTGAAATGTTGTTTTGTAGCCTGTGGGGAAATAGAATGTACATGTTTAAGGAAGTGATTGTGAATGCACCATGGGAGGAACACTGTCATGTGACCCGGTGTGACCTATCCTGAGGAGGGCCCACATAGGTGGGCGGACCTCAAAGGATCACTTAATTGTTGTCTGGTCTCTCCTGGCCTCACTCGTGCTGATCCCTCTGAAGAAGCGAGAAGAATCGCGAAACGTTAGGGATGCCTCTCAGACCGGCGTGAGCAAGGATTTTACCTCCCCCAGAATAAGGTAATTAGAATTTAAACAGTTTTTTAGCCCTAGTTTTTAGTGGGAGTGAAACACACTTTTGTTCTCCCATTTAGGGCTTAATTGGATAATTGAACCAGGGAGTGAGGAACTTAAGCTCTCCACTTTTTGTTTTAACTTTTTAAGTCCACTCAGCGGGAATAAGCAAATCAGCCCTCCCGACTGAGAGTTTTAATATTGAATTGGGAACAAGCAAACCTAGCCCTCCCAATTCATATTTTAAAGTTTTTTATACATTTTTAAGTGGAAGTAAGCAAACTTAGCCCTCCCAGTTTTAAGATTGTCCTCTGGGGGAGAGGAAGAGAGTCATTGAGCCCTGACCTTAGGGAAACTTTATTCTTTTAGCCTTTTTTTCTGGATTTTAAGAGGGGAGCTCCAATGTTTTTTTTAGCCTGTAATATCTGGTGTGGCCCAAATAGATCGCAGTGTGTGGACTAAACCATTGTCACCTATAAAACTCCACTAAAAATACATTGTATAAAGGAGTAACATTAAGAAGGAGGACTTGGTTAAAGGACATTTAAAAGGTACAGCACACTGCACGGAGATCCAGGAGCAGCAAGTGAAGATGAAGCACATCAGAGTGACTTGCCCTGGTTGTTATTGGTCATCACACATGTTAGAAGGCTGTTGTGATAAGATCCAGTGGAGCCTAACCACAGATGTAAAGGCAGGTGAGTTCCCCGGTAAGAATTTTTATCTTGAAGTCCAGATTAATGGGGGTTGGAAGAGAAGGCTCAAAGGCTGGTCTGAGAGGGGAGGCGGGGTGGGGCTTGGGGGAGACAGGGACATACTGTTTGACATTCTATTAGTAATTGTAAGCCAAGAAGGCACTTAACATGTAACGCACAATATGAATATGGTCAGGTGTTATTTTATTTTTTAATGGTTTAAGAGGGAGGGAGGGAAGGAATATAATGAGGGTGGGATTAGGTGGATCACTTTTTAAGAGGATAAGCCTTGATGAAGTGATTTTATCGGTCTTATTGGTCTTTTTAACTTTCTTTTTTTATCTGACCTGCTCAACAGAGGTGTCTACTCCACATGGGAAGATATATGGCAGGATTAAAGATAAAGATAATTACAGCCTAAATAGGCAGTACATTGGGGAGATGATGAGAAATGTCCCAAATAGGGACAAGGCGGTGTACATAGGAGTAACACTCCATGTGACTGCACAGATCCCCCTTTATTCTAATATATCCATAAAGTGAGGCTTGATTTGAGGCGGCGTAGTTGAAAGTAACACTGCTGCCACTGAAAGAATCAGATCACATAATCATGTGGATGTGGGACTTAACTAACACTGATACATTGAGGAGCAGGCCAGATTCTTTTAAGGGAGAAAATTCAGGTTAACTGACCTTGGGACCACCCAGGATGAGGATAAGTTTAACACAAATGTCATCCTGTGGGATTGGAGTTGGACAGCTTCATAGAGCTAGTCTTTTAAATCCACTTAGGATAGCCTGGCGGTCCGTGAAGTTGTTTTTGGCATATAGATATTTTGCAATTTAGAGAAGGATTTTAACTAACAAGAATAATAATACCCTGTAAAAATGTTTTTTATTTTGTTAATGCATAATTTTAGGTGGAATAGGTCTGTGCTTTAATGGTTTTTATGTATAATTATTTATGTTTTTAATAGTTTTTAACAAATAAGTCTAACCCAAATAAGGGGGTTAGTAAGGACACTGACGGGTCAGCAGATCCTCCTTTACCTCCTAATATTTACTAATATGGATGTGTAAATAAAAGAGTGAAAAACTAATTGATTGTGTTTGCTGTGTATTCTAACAGCTGCATGAACTCTTACATTTGCTAACTACACAAACTAAATAAAGTTTTTTTAAGAATTGGGTGAGATTTCCCCTATGGAGATGCGGGAGGATCTGTGCCCCTGTTGGTGCTTAGTTGAGTTTTTAATTTTTTTTAATTATTTTAATTTTTTATTTAGACCTGAGCACTTGTGGCCATTCTCTAGAGAAGTGCATTCTAACAGGGATTATATATTGATATCCTCTCTATATGCCACCTTGTGGGATGTCACCAGACTTGAACATACAATGGGAAGCAGAGGAGAAGCACATAAGTTTCACTATAAAATCATAAGGGGAATAAGGGTCCAGTCGGCCGCTAGGACCGTGCAACTAAGCTCCAGAGGGAGATATTTAAGTCATAATTTCCTAATACCTAACCCTAACCCTAACCGTACTTAACCCCCCAAATTCATCGGCACTTGGACAGAATTAAAAATCCACAAAGGATATAAATAAATAAATAAATGCCACTTAAAAAGCCTGCCTACAAGGGGATAACAGACCACACGGGACACAAAGACAAGGGATAAAAACTTTATTATTAAAAACAGAGAGATAAAACCCAGAGAGGGACGTTTAACAATTAAAATTCATTTGAGCTCCAGCCTGAGGAAGGCGTACAAAGCGCCGAAACGTTGCGATGAGCTCAATTTAAAAATTCATGGCCTACTTAACCCCCGTGTTGGGCAATTTTTTGAACAATTGTGTTGGTGGGGGCACCATCCCCCATTCCACGAAGGACCGTGCACTTGTGGGTTTCCAGCTTTGCTGGGGCCCCAGTCAGTTTCCACACCCTAACCCCACACACACAACTGGCCCTAACCTTAACCCTACCCGCCCTTACCCGCTTTGCCCCTATCCACCACTGTCACAACTGGGGGGAGTTGAAAATTTCAAATTTTACAATAAATAATGAATTAATAATATAATATGGGTTCATACACATGGGGTATGATCGGATAAAATTAATGGGGGACGTACAAATTTACATGCTTAAACCTTAATTGGGAATTCACTAAAAACGTATTTACAAATTAAAAACATGGGTACAGGGTAAAGGTTTCATATTTTGATCATAAACACAATGGGCACATGGGGGTTCGGGATTTAACAATTTAAATTTGAAAACCTTTAAAAATTTACAAATGGAAAATTAATGTTCAAAATTTATTGAATCTGATTTGGGATTAAAATTCTATAATTAAAAACTTCCTTAAAAAATGGTACTGTAAGATAGGATAAATAAATATATTGGGGCCTATAATAATGTAGTACCGAAAGGGTAATATCATAATCCATGGAAATGGTATTTTTCAGGATTAAAATGAAAGGGCAAAATTCATAGAAAGGAAAAACCCAATGGAATTTGGAACTCCACAGAGGGTATAAAAGGAGTGGCTACAGCGAGAGAGGCCATTTCGCCTTGGGACACTGACAGAGCAAGATCTCTGACACATAGACAGTACAGCTTACGGTTTTCATTGTTTTTGTGCCATAGCCTGAAGAAGGCCCTTTTCAGGGACGAAACGTCGCGGCAGAACACTTTAAAAATTACATTACTTTAATTTAAGTTTTCATTTTTTTTTCTTTGATTTTATTTTTCTATTAAACACAATAAATACCTGAATATATAAATAAATACCTACATTAATAAATACACAAGCAGGTTTTCTTTATTACATATATAGCAAAGGCGAAATTACACACAATTAAAATATCATACAGCCAGATGGCTGGATTTCAGGATGATGGGTGGACAGTGGTCCGCCGTGGGAGACGCCAGCGTTGTCCCGGGCGGTCCAACTTTCAACAGCAACGGGTAACCTGGGGGATGGACCGTGCATTTCCTTCTGCCCTCGAGAGAGGGGGGAGGAGTCAGTTTTTCATCCCTAACCCAACCCGAATTATTTACCCTAACCCTAACCATTTTTGGGGGGGTCATTTCTCTAAATATATAAATCAATATTCATAACCCTTTTAATCACTGCATAATTCACACGGAAAACACAAAAATAGTTATTAAAATCACAAATTTTATTAAAACCCCTAAAAATACCATATTGATTAAATACACAACCCTAATAAGCATAAAACCACAATTCGCCTAAAAACATAGAACTACAATTTTCAAATCATAAACACATCTCTCTAAAACACTATAAAATTCATAAAATTCATAAAAACACAATTGAATTAAAAACATACAAATGCAAATTTAAAAATCTTATGTACATCACTAAAAAATACAGTTCTTTAAAAATTCACATAATGTACAAAATAAAAATACACTTTACACAATTTCATTACAAAGGTTAAAAAAAACACGTTCATTTTAGTCTAAAATCATTACAGACATTTTAAAAAACATTGGCTAACCTAAAAATCAAAAATCACCAACACCAAACCAAGCCTATAAAAGGCTGCACAGCAGAGAGGAGCTCATTTGGGAGCTGACCTTCGAAGGGAAAACATCTCTCTCGCTGTGCTTATCCCAGCTTTCAATTCATTGAACCCCAGCCTGAGGAAGACCTATTTCAGGTCGAAACGTTGCGGCAGTGGGCACATTAATTCATTGATTTTCACTTATTAAAAAATTAAAAAAAACTTTAATTTCATTTTTTATTTTTCTTTAAAACACAAATTTCATTTACTTTTTTTTTCTTTTTTTTCTCTCGCCTTTGTTGTGATTGTAAATTCATATACATATTTTTCATATCTAACTAAAATAAATAGCACATCACAACAATTATTAAATAAAGATAACAAAGGCGAAATCAAGACACAACACAAAAAATTGAAAATTCAAAGATGGGGTCCCGGATGGACTCGGAGGGCTGGACTGTGGTGCGTCATGGGAGAGGGCGGCTGCCTTCCCGTGGACGTGTCCAGCAGGGGACAAGCGGCAGAGGCGGAGGGATGGACAGAGCACCGTCTGGACCCTTTAGGGACCGGACTCACTTAAACACCCCCCAAACCCTAACCCCCTAACCCCCTAACCCCTAACCCTACCCTTTCGATTTTTTGTATTTAATATGAGGGTTGCAAGTGTATTAACTAATTTGGCTTTAAAATTTATTAAAGGTAATTGCATAGAGTGCAAATATGTGATTTTTGGCTAAAAAACAGTTAAAATGTAATGCAGATTAAAAAATAAAGAACAAATTCATTTTTACGGAACGCAACTTCAAAAAGAAGAATGGGATTTTACACAGCCGAGGGGAGAGTATATAAGGCGGAGCTCGCACAGGAGCTCATTTTCCACTCCGCACTCGATGGGAGCACATCCTTGCCAGTCTAACTGTTGCCAGCTAATCCAGCTTGCACTTTTCTGTGTGCCACACCTCAGGAAGACCGTACACGGTTGAAACGTTGTGGTTTTTTGTGTTTATTTTTAAATAAACAGTTTTTTTTGGCACACCTTCCTTTGTTCTTTATTTATTTTTTCCTGACTTTTTCCTTTCCACATTTTGGAAAGCGTTTTTTGTTTACATTAAAATTAAAAACAATTTTTTTGGAGAACAAATTTTATTTTTTGTGAAAAAAGAAAAAAAAGAAAAAATACTGGACGCCATGGAAGACGGCTGGACAGTGGTGCGCTATGGCCGCCGGCGCCAACGTGACCGCCAGGTCTTCTGGGACGGTTACGGAGGACCGCAGGGAGGGATGGACCGTGCACGCTCCTTTTCCTCCCAGAGAAGTGATTTTCTTCCCCATCCTAACCATAACCCCAAGAGAGGGACACGATATGAACGAACGTAGTGCATGAGCACAAAATTTCACAAACAGAAAACAAAGACTGAGAAATTGCTTTTTTACTTTTTTGGACAGATTAAACATCTTAAGCCAACAATAGATCTATTGTTTTATTTCAGTCTGTTTTATAATACAGTACAACAAGAAAACACAGGAAATGTGTTTGCTGCATTAACAACAAGAAAAAAAATGAAAATAAAAAAGTAAATCATTTTTATGGCTGCAATCACCAGCATCAAAGAATGCCGTCTGTTTTTAAGAGTGGTAAATCGGTCAATCACTCTGTTGTGACTCAGATGCTGAAGCGTGTCTTTTTCAATAGACATGACTGCAAGACTGTGAAGTCTTTTCTGACCCATTGTTTGACGCAGCCAGGAGTGCAGCCGACGCAGTGCACTAAAGGACTTTTCACATGAGCAGCTGTCTACAGGCACGGTTAGTGCAACTTGGATGGCTGGCGTCAGAGAGGGAAACATGTCTGAATCAAGGAAGTTATCCACAGACAACATATCTTTGGGTGGACATCCAGCCTCTGTTTTCCGGGCAAGAAAGTTTCTGGCCACCAGAACCTCCTCTGTTTTCAGGTCAACTCTGTAGTGCTTTGCAAGTTCATTCAAGTGTGGTTCACTCAAGAAGCTCTCAGATTTAGGACTGGATGCCTGGATGCCTTTTAGTAGCCCTAAATCTACACTGCAAAATATTTGATCAAGCTCGCAAACCATCTGATCCACACAAGGGAAAAATAACTCTCTTTCTGATGTGTCTGAGTTGTTCAATTCAGTGCGTGAACCCACAGTTGCCTCCAGCACAAAATCCTCCATTTTCCTCTGTTTGTGCCAGATTTAGCAGCTTTAACAGACTTTTGATACCTAGATAAATATTTATGAAGCATGTCCAGAGAGACATGGAGTTTATCTTTTTTCCATTTTCGCTCAGCGCGCCGACATTCACGCCTAAGGGCGCGGGTAGTATCATTAAGCAATTGTCATTGTTAATAACAGTGTTAAACAAAATCGGAAAATGGTCCGAAATCCTGAGGTTCTTAATGTCCGTGATGCAGATATCCAACCCATGGGACAGTACCAAGTCGAGTGTGTGACCTTTTGTGTGAGTTGGACCACTTACTGTGTTCAACCATTCCAATCCAAGATGGCAGCATGCTCTTTGTTCGTTACGTGTCTGTCTGTAATTAGTTGTTCTTAAAAGATTTTTTCGTATATTTTTTCTTGCATTTTTTAACGTATTTCTTAATTATTTTTTAACGTATCTCTTAACCTGACAGTTAATATTGCATGGATTGTTGGAAAATGTGTGGTTGGTAGATGCCTTGGAATTTGATGGATGCATCTTCCTGGAGCTAACAGGCCTAGCCTGGCCCTGTACCGTTCTCCTGGAGTTAACTGGCCGAGACCCGGCTCTACACCATCTTCCAGGAGCTAACTGGCTAAGGTCTGGCCCTGCACCATCCTCCTGGAGTTAACTGGCCTAGACCCGGCTCTGCACCATCCTCCAGGAGCTAAGTGGCTTAGGCCTGGCCCTGTGCCATCCTTGTGGAGCTAACAGGCTTAGGACTGGCCTCGCATTATCCTTGTGGAGCTAACTGGCTTAGGTCCGGCCTTGTACCATCTCCCATGAGTTATCTGGCTTAGGCCTGACCCTGCACCGTCCTTCAGGAGCTAATTGGCTTAGGCCCGGTCCAGCATCTTTCCACAGGAGCAAACTGGCCAAGATCTGGCCCTGCACTGTCCTCCAGGAGTTAACCGGCTCAGGCCTGGCCAAGCGCTATCCTTTTGGAGTTAACTTGCTTAGGTCTGGCCCTGTGCCATTTTCCTGGAGCTAACTGGTTTGCTTCACCCACAGGTCTGTACTGTTTACTTTTGTTAAGTACTAAAATTGTGGATGATGGCAGTATTTGCTATTCTTATATTCCTCTTGGCCTTTTTGGACCCTCGGATAAGCAATTGCATATGGACACATAGCAGGGGAATCTCTGAAAATGATCTTTATCTGCAAGAGAATTTTGAAAAAGGCACATGCTCTATAATGTTGCAAAAAATAGAGCAGTTACCAGCTCAGTTGGATCATGACATTAGTTTCATGCCTGTTTTGCCCAGAGACTTCCCTAAACTTCAGTCTACTCTGGTCTTGCATACTTATTTCATTTGCCCATTTAATGGAGGCTTCAGCTCGGGTTCAACATATCAAAGTTCTGAACCCAAATCAAAGGTGAAACAGAGGTTGTTGATTGTCTTGCTTTTATTTTTGTCAGGAAATGTGCAACCAAATCCTGGCCCTGAACTGCAATATTCCCAGACTCCTTCTGATTTTAAAATAATGTCTGGTGTTAAATATATTCATCTTAATGTGCGCAGCCTACTACCGAAGATGGACATGGTCAAAATTTGGGTTAAATCTACAGATGCAGATGTTGTTATAATCTCTGAAACTTGGTTAACTAAATCTATTACTAATGAAGACATTAACATATATGGGTACGACGTATATCGTACTGATAGGCCAAAAAAAGGAGGCGGTGTAGCTATTTATGTCAAATCAAGATTTAATGCCTCGATTGTTCTGTCCCAATCGATATGTAAACAAATGGAGTTTTTGGCTTTGAATGTAGATATTGCTAATACTCTTTCGATAACCATTGTTGGGTGTTACAGGCCCCCATCTGCTTCAAAAGAGGCATTATCTTCACTAAAGCACCTTTTGGCTAAATTAAATTACACTGAACTACTAATGGCTGGAGATTTGAATTGGGACTGGCTAAATGCAACTTCTGGTGAATTTAAAGAATTTTGCGATTCAATTAATCTTACCCAGCTAGTCTATCTTCCTACCAGGCCAAATCTTAAATGCCCTGAAAAGTCCACATTAATTGATTTGGTTTTATCAAACGTACCTCATAAATTCTCTTCGCTTGGTGTCTTCTGTAATGACCTAAGTCATCACTGTGTTGTTGCTGTTTGTAGAAATGCTAAAATCCCAAAATGTAAGCCGCGCATAGTGTGTAAAAGGAATCTTAAACAATTCAATGAACAGGCTTTTCATCATGATTTGTCAGTAGTTAATTGGGAAAAAATCGGATTATTACCAGATGTAGAGTTAGCCTGGACATATTTTAAGGAAAGCTTTATGGAAATTGTTAATAAACATGCCCCCTTACGGAAAGTTAGAATTAAAGGCCGAGAAAATGCCTGGTTTTCGCAGACACTCGCAGATAACATACACAAGCGTAATAGAGCATGGGACAAGGCGAGGCAAACAGATACTACCACTGATTGGTCTGCTTTCAAACAGCTTAGAAATAAATGCACTTCTCTTATTAAAAAGGCCAAATCCGAATACTTTTTGTCTGTCACCACTGAGAATCTCAACGATCCACAGAAATTTTGGAAAGTAATCAAGTCCCTTTCTGTCAATAAAATGACTCAAACCTTTCCTAAATTTGTTGTAAAAGATTCAGTCTCAATTAATGATAAAACTGAAATTTTGAATTGCTTTAATGAACACTTTTTATCAGTGGGTTCCTTGTTTGATTCTGCAGAAACTTTTTTAACAAATTCTTGCCCAGAATTCTCTATGTTTTCTGGAGACCGTTTTAACTTTGTACCTTTTAGTGTTTATGAAGTGCATAAAGCTTTAAAGGCTTTGGATCACAGAAAACCTCCTGGTCCAGACTTGATGGAACCTTATTTTTTGAAGCTGGCAGCGGATTATATTGCAGAACCACTTTCAATTCTATTTAATTTTTCAATTAAAACCAAAGAAATTCCATCGGTTTGGAAATCAGCTTTTGTCTTGCCTTTGTTGAAAGGAGGTGATCCATCGGTGTTGACTAATTATAGGCCAATATCAAATTTGTGTGTTTTATCCAAAATCATGGAATCGCTAGTTTGTGACCAGTTGAAGGAGTTTTTGTACTCTAATGATATTGTCTCTAAATTTCAGTCAGGCTTCAGGAAAAAACACAGTACTAACACTGCCACTATGAAAGTGATAAATGATATTATTATGGCACTTGATAAGAAATTGTACTGTGCGTCACTCTTTATTGACCTCTCAAAAGCTTTTGACACTGTTGATCATGCTGTCCTAAAAAACAGACTGCTCAGCCTTGGATTGTCAGAACATGCAATAGCGTGGTTCTCAAATTATCTGAATAATAGAACCCAGTGCATTAAACTTGAAGGTCTTTGTTCTAAATTTGTTGCTGTCCACAAGGGGGTGCCACAGGGCTCAGTTTTGGGTCCCCTTCTGTTTCTTTTATATATCAATGACTTGGGTCAAAATGTCTCAGACACAAATTTGCATTTTTATGCTGACGATACAGTTATTTACTGCTATGGATCATCTCTTACTCAGGCCATTGAAACCTTACAGAAAGCCTTTGTTGCTTTCCAGCATTCACTTATCCAGCTAAAATTAGTTCTCAATGCTGACAAGACTAAGCTAATGTTGTTTTCTAAGTCAAAGAAGGTCCCAGAGCCTATTCCAGTGGTGTCCACCCTTGAAGGAAATGTCATAGAGATAGTTCATGAATATAAATACCTTGGTGTCTTGATAGATGACTCCTTTACCTTTAAACCACATATAGAGAGACTTGTAAAGAAACTGAGGCTGAAACTTCGTTTTTTTTTCCGTAATAAACAGTGTTTTTCTTTTGCAGTAAAAAAACGTCTTGTCACTGCAACTTTTTTATCTGTGTTAGATTATGGTGACATTCTGTATATGAACGCTTCTTCTTCATGCCTTCTAATGTTGGATACGATGTATCATGCTTCCTTGAGGTTTATCACCAATTGTAGATATTTGACCCATCATTGTGACTTGTACTTAAGAGTAAATTGGCCTTCTTTGGCCATTAGAAGACAGGGGCATTGGTACACTTTTATTTACAAAGCTATTCTTGGATTGTTGCCTCCTTATATTTGTACTTTGGTCACAAGGACAAATAGTGGTTCTTACTCCTTGCGTTCAAATGATCAGCTGCTGCTGTCTGTTCCCCTTGTCCGCACAGAGTTGGGTAAGAAAGCCTTTGTCCACTCTGCGCCTTTTTCATGGAACCTGTTACAGAAAGACTGGAAACTGACTGAATTGTTGTCTTTAAATGTTTTTAAAACTAAACTCAAAGGCCTACAGACTGCCTCAATAATGTGTAATTGTTTTGTGTAATTTTTAATCTTGTTTGTTTGTATGTATTTGTTTGGAAATGTGCTGCCTCTTGGCCAGGACTCCCTTGAAAAAGAGGTTTTTAATCTCAATGGGACATTCCTGGTTAAATAAAGGTTAAATAAAATAAAAACTTACCCACTGGCTGAGATTAAACAAATTAATAAGAGCAAGGAAGTCTTTGACTAGTGAGCCGTCCTTGCAACAAACATGAATGTTAAAATTGCCAACAATTAAAATACGATCATAGCATAAGACAACACTCCCCAGTAAGTCAGCAAATTCAATAAGCCCCTAAAAACAGTCAGTGATCACTGTCAGCCTCTCTCGGTTTTTATTACCACGGTTCATTTTAAAGCTCAGTTTTTAAACCTTACGATGTAACTCCAGGCCAGCCCATGCAGCAGTATATTAATGACTAACCTCGTATTGTGGATGGATTATCTCAGTTGTTCTCCTGACTAAAGTTTGGTCCATTTACAGCATCCTGCCATGCTATTGCATTTGTCCCTAACCATCGGGAAACCTCATGTTAACTTTTATCGAGTGGAAAAAAGTTAGCATTCATGCTCCAGCTTCACTGTGTTTATGTTATGCTAACATAGCTGTGTAGCTAGACACCACGTGCACATTGTTATATACCAGCTAGCCCAACTTCAGTAACCCTACAAACGTCACTGCTGTTTAGTTTTCTGTCTTCATGTATGTCTGAAGTCATAGCAGAGCTGTACGTTTGAATTTTTGCTGTGGTGGTTAAGCTGCCGGATTTTTGGTTTCACGACCCTCCTTCGTGGTTCATGCATGTCGAAGCTCAGTTTGCTGTTAATGGCATTTTAGCCAACAACGAGAAATACCATCACATGGTGGCCTCGCTGGATCCGCTGTCCACCTGCCGTGTGATGACCCTCCACCGGGATCCCCCCACCCAAGGCAAATACACCGCTCTCAAAGAGCTGCTGCACCTCTCCAACGTAGAGTGGGCCAAGAAACTCCTCTCTCTCAGGCCTGGGTGACGGCACTGTTCTCAAGCTCATGGAGAGCACACTGTCCTTGCTAGGAAGGACTCGTCGAAGGATTGCTCTTCACTCATGTCTTCCTCCGTCAGTTGCCACGACCAGTCCAAGCTGGCCTCGCCAACTCCCCGCTGCTGGCCTCGAAGGATTACCGCTCACTCGCAGAAGAAGCAGATCGCATTCTCCTGGCATTGTCCCAGCATTGTCAGGCAAACTACTGAGTACCATTACTGCTAGTGATGTGCGAATCATGAACGAATTGTTCAATACTCGAGAATCACTTTACTGACTCGTGAATCATGATTCACAAGCCCAACTGACTCATTCACTGACTCATCCCTGTTGCTGTTAGCAAACTAATTTCATTAGTAGAAATATATCTAGCTTATAATTAAAATTGTGTGGAAAAAAACAACAGCCAGTTTCTTAACAGAAACATTTCTGCTCTGAACTCGAAAAAAAGTAGAAGCTCACATCAAGACAATAGCACCTCAGTTCACAGTAGCATCACTCTGCTAACATGCTAACAGCACATTTGACTCACTCACCCCCTCTCTCCTGGCTCACAGCTTCTTCTTCTTCTTCTTGGTTGGCAACCAATGTTAAGGCGCATTACCGCCCCCTGGCTCACAGCTCAGTGGACATTTATATGAGAAAATATATATTTGACACATTTTAGGAAAATACTAATAAAATAAAATCAAAATAAATAAAATAAATGCTCCCTTTAGAAATCTTAATTTTTTTGCTCTATAAAAATAGTTGTTTTTCTTTTTCATTCACTCATCTTAGTAGTAGGATTTACATGAAACTGGAATAGCTTTATGCATACTTTTTTTCCACACTGACTTTCAGGCTTCTTTAAATTCAGCCATTTGTAGGTAGATACATTTTCATCATACAGTGTGCATCCTTCTGTTCCTACCTCATTACCTAGTCCATATCACTATAGATATCCAGCATGAATTTTTAGAGACCGCATGTTCCTTTATTTCTGCATTGTATGAATGGGAAATATTAATGTACTGCTCTCTGTAGAACGGTTTAGCAAATCCATGATTTTATTTTCCTGTGCTTGGGTTTTTAATCAGTATATTTCACAAAGTCCTATTGTTTCTGGTTACTTGCTATGTTACCAAAATAGTTAACCCTAAATACTCCAATGGCTGTATTTTTCAGGTAGCTTTTTTTCAGTTTAGTTTCAAGTTTTAATTAACTTTTTTGTTTTTTGACCACAAGCTTTTTTTGACAGGAAATCTTCAATCCATCTAAAAGCCCAGTGATATGAAAAAGAGAGGGACGTCTGATAAGAGCTAAAAAAAATAAAAAATTAATAATAATAATAATAATGATAATATTAAAAGAAAGAGACTAAATCACTGACAAGTGTTAGAGCTTCGTTTTATTTCCAGCAGTGTATGTGTCATTGGGTTTTCTGTTTTTGATCATCCAGAAACAAACATGGTTTATCGACGTTCAAATGGTGCCTTTTGTTCAGAATATTGTTTTGTTTTGTTTTTTTAAAAATGATATATATATATATATATAAACAATGACATGTGATGAAGGTGAAAAGCTCTGCTGGTTTCATCAGTTTCTATAGTCCCAAAACACTAGTTATTACAGTTACACATTATTCACATTTCTAAAAAAAAATTCTATGCTTAATAAACACTGGAAAACTTTTTACAAATATCTAATAAATTATACTGAAAAAGAATCTAAAGAAATTCTGCAAACATGATTTATGACAAAACAGTGACATCTTCTGGCCATGTTTATGACAGCAGGACAGGCAGTGTTATTTCTATTCATGTTTACTGTGAAAAACTGAAGAAAAGTTTTTATTTCAGTCAAATTTAATACTGTATTTTTTTATCTTAACAAAATTTGGTCTTTGGGCACTCAGTCCTATTTCCTGGGAAAAAACTTATGTGAACCCTTTAGATAAACAGCAGCCAATTTCAATACAGTAGGTAACAGGAACTAAATGGGCTCTTTGTAGACTGCATCAGAACACAAAGCAGAAGAAATGGGATCTAACATTATTTGATGTAATTAATGACAGTCACAGTTCTTCACTGCAGTACAATGAATATTTCAAAGGCAGTTCCTGTTGCATTATCTGGTTGGATGGTAGGTAATCTGATTACCAACCACCAGGTCACATGTAAACTACATTTCAGTGTGTTGCACTCCTCTGTCAGACATGGCAGGTATAATATTACTGTTTTATTACATCACTAACATACATAAATTTAAAAACAACACATCATTGTGCCGCTGGCTTACATGCGCCCCACAGCAGACCTGATCTGCTCCAGCTGTCAGAACAGACTCTACTACAGTCAGTTACTCTGGTTTTCTCTTTAATAAAATGCAGATCTGGAGCAAATAAAACATCTGTTGGAGTTAACTATGTCTGAAACAGGAGGTCTGAAAGATATAGGCAGTAAAACCAGTGAAATCTCCCACTTCTCCAGATTTGATCACTTCTTTAGAGTCTGAACAGACAGAGATAAGATCAGGTCCATGTTAAAAAGTATCCAGAACTGAAGACCAATTGCCAGTGTAAACCCATTTTGTGGTGTTCATGGCAATTGTTATGTCTGGTTACTCTGACACTTTGACCCGAAAAGTGACGCGACCCAGAAATTTGTCTCGCTCATCATCATTGCGGAGATTAGAACCCTCAACTTTACACTCCACCGTCTGCTCGATGTTATAGTCTTCTTTTGTGAACAATAACTTGACTGCAACAAGCGGTTGCACGTAGTCAGGCTGTAAACGGAGAGAGAGGTTGTTAGCTGTAGCTCATAGCCATCTTCTTGGCTTTACCTCACCTAACTGGAATCTTCTGCAGCCTTTGCCAGCAATTTTATTGAAGCTATCCAACTAAAAATATGGCTGTTGTGTAGTTAATTGTACTAGCAGACCAATCCAAGAAGTCTGAGCTCCAGTTTTCCTGAGTGGTGAACTGTATGGGACAGAATTATTCAGCTAAATGAAACCTTCAACTTACAAACCCAGTCTTCCATGAAAACTGGCCAAAAGGATAACTTCAATCTTCGGCATAAAGCTGGAAAACTGAACATTATGCAGTCTGTTTTTAAGAGACGGGAACAACACTATGCACGCCTGCCACCTCTGCTGAGAAAGCCATGTACTTATAAATCAGAACTCAAAGAAAGTTTGGGAGGGTTAGGTTGCAGATAGCCTACAAAGACTTCATGATCTACTGCATAAATTAAGGACAAGACCAAATTATGTTATTTGCTATTCGCTCCCAAACCATAAGATAAGATAACCCATAACTTTCTGAATGAATTTCTTTAATTACTTCTTCCAAACCATCAACATGTTTTTTAGACTGCACAAAGAAGTTCTACCATTAGTTAATCCTTCAATCTTAAATATGATCAACCCATCTCTATTAATGGGCTACATACTACAGGCCTAAAAGCTGCCAGTAATTAACCCACTAATTAACAATCTATCACTTTACCCAGCTCACCAACTTTTATATTATCTCAAAAATTCTTGATAGAGTATTTGTGAAACAGCTAACTGATCAGAAACCCTTTCTTTGAGTTTCTATCACAGTTCAGAACTTTCAGTACAGAAACAGTATAGTCACTGTTACAAATGATGTTTTTGCCTCTGGCAGTGG
The DNA here is from genome assembly GCF_036321145.2 of Pelmatolapia mariae. NCBI lineage: Eukaryota > Metazoa > Chordata > Actinopteri > Cichliformes > Cichlidae > Pelmatolapia > Pelmatolapia mariae. The sequence continues at coordinate 40,932,959 of NC_086239.1, read as the reverse complement.
AGTCAACTGTGTGCTTCTCCTGCTAGAGCTCAGTGCAGCATTCGATACAGTTTACCATAGTATTTTACATTCTTACAATGATTAGAGCATGCTTTAGGTATGAAACCTATTGTGCTGCAGCGGTTTGTTAATTCATATCTATTGGCCTTTCTTCATTGGCTCCCTATTAAATCCAGAATTGAATTTAAACTCCTTCTCATATGCTCAGTCGTGAATAATTAAGCCTGATCTCATCTTAAAGACTTCACAGTAGCGCATCACCCAAATACAGCACTTTGCTATCATTCTGGGAACCACAAGTAAAGTACAATGGGAGCCAGAGCCTTCAGGTTTCAGACCCCTCTTTGTCTGCTGCCATCGGCCTAGGCTGCTAGGGGCTTCCCATGATGTATCGTTTCTCCACTCACTGTGTTTTTATATACCACTCTGCATTTAATCATTGGTTATTATTAAGTTATGGCTTTTGTCATGTCTTCCTCCCACCAACCCCAACCAGTTGCGGCAGATGGCTGCCCATCCCTGAGCCTGGGTCTGCCAGAGGTCTCTTCCTGTTAAAAGGGAGGTTTTCCTTCTTACTGCCATCAGTGATCCCATCATGACCCCCATCCTCAACTTTCTCCTGTACAATATTAAGAGTCAGAGATTCTGCATTATGTCTGGCTTTAACTGATCCTCCTCTCCGTAAATTCTCACAGTCTGCAGCTCCAATCGAGCCTCAGTGCCGTGCGATTACAGGAGCTTGTTTAAGCAACGCTCTCTCCCTCCCTGGGCTTCCACTGCCTCTTTAGTGTGCGCACAACAATACAAGAATCAGCAAGCTCCAGTTTTTCTCTCACACAAACAAACTGGTTCTGAAATCGGCTTTTTAGCGATCACCTTAACTGTGGTTGAAATATTTTCTGCCATCAATCCCTTCAGTTTCAGTTCTATGCTCCCTTCAACCGGCCAGTCCCTGTCACCGAGCTGAAATTCCCAGTCTTATCCATCTCCCCCTTCATTCCAATAGCCTGGTCATTTATGTTGATCTAGAGATCAATTGCAGTCATTCTAACAGAATGATTGCATTTACCCCTCTGCAGCCTCCTCCTTGTAAGCTTGCAGCTCTTGCAGCAAGACACTAAAAAATAATTAATTTTCTCATGAAATGCATTTTAACTACGTGAGATTTTATTCCTCCCTTCAGCTCAGTCTTGGGTTCTGTTAGAGTGATTGTGATAAAAGTTGTCATTGTTGTACTTCAAATTTGTAAACCTTGCCTTAAACTGCAGGCACATTCCATGTAAGGTTCTGGTTTCTTTATTTGGAAAGGAATGTTTACTTCCTGCCCTTTATGGGCTCACCTTTGCTTGTATATGGTGGACTGTTAGAGTTCAGGCTTTTTCACTGCAAATTGGAATTCCTCATGCCTCTTATAGGCATTTCTTCTGAGAATTGACAAATCAATTCGTACAACTGTGTATGGACTTTCTTGGCATTTCAGGCCTTTGCAATGTTGCTAATCCTCAAATGTTTCATACTCCTTTGGGCCATGGTAAGATTGGTTCTCTTTTCTTTGGGGTCCTGCTTTAATTCTGTATACAATAAATTGTGTTCAGTTTAATTAAATTCAGTTTTATTAATACAGCGCCAAATCACAACAACAGTCACCTCAAGGTGCTTTATATTGTACAGTAGATCGTACAATAATAGATACAGAGAAAAACCCAACAATCATATGACCCCCTATGAGCAAGTACTTTGGTGACAGTGGGAAGGAAAAACTCCCTTTTAACAGGAAGAAACCTCCGACAGAACCAGGCTCAGGGAGGGGCGGGGCCATCTGCTGTGATTGGTTGGGGTGAGAGAAGGAAGACAGGATAAAGACATGCTGTGGAAGAGAGACAGAGATTAACAAAATTAAATGCAGAGTGATGTATAAACACAAGGTTACTGAAGAAGAAAAACTCGATGCATCATGGGAATCCTGAGCAGCCGAGACCTATGGCAACGTCAGCTCCTACAAATGATCTCTCCTTATGGTTGTTGTGATTTGGTGCTATACAAATAAAATTAAAGGTAAATATTTAAATAAAGCTTAGCAACTTGTATCAAATACTATTCCTTGTATGTTAAGTAAACTTTGACACTTCAAAAATAGAAGTATTGTCAAAGCGAGAGGAAAACTGTTAACGTTAAAGTTGCTCTGACACTTTCCTGCATAAATAGAACAGTAGAAATAAATCAGATTTTTTTTCCTACATAAAAATACTTCTGAATAAGTACTCAGCATGCAGTATTTACTCACGTGAGACTTCTTCCCGTAGTATGGAAAAAACATCTTATCCAGACGACCCTCAGACGGAAAGTACTGCATCTGCAAGGAAGTGGCTCTCTACGAGAGAGTGAGGCACATATACAGTTTTTCAATTTAATAGTTCTAAAAAGTAATTTCATTAACGACTGAAACCTAATTTGCTCTTCTAAAAATATGGTGAATTCTCCTTTTACGTTTCTCCTCTGCTTCACAGCTGCACCATGGGATATCTGCATGGTGTGGGTTACCTTGGCAGTGCAGTTGATGTAGGGATCTCCTTCTGGTTTCAGGCCGATGACCTGCAGACAGGTTTTTAATTAGCATTCACGCAAGTCATTTTTGGCTTGTAAAATCAACAAGTGCTTCACTGACCCGGTTCATCTTGATTATGATGCAGGGTTTCCCCTCCTTGAACCCAAAGCTGGGGTCAGGCAAACCAGAACACTGACGCAGTGTACTTCGTTTAAACTGACAAACCTTCTTTACCGGCTCATTGTCCTGCGTAGTGTATTCGCCCACCATACACAAGTCATTACGCTCCTGAATACTGTCATTATAACCTGAAGAGGAAGAAAGACAAAATGAGGCTTGTATGTCTGAGCAGGGGCAGAGTCGACACTACCGTATTAGACAACACACAGTAAAGTCAATCAACTCTAGATCAGGGGTGGGCAACTCCAGGCCTCGAGGACCGGTGTCCTGCAGGTTTTAGATCTCACCCTGGGTCAACACACCTGAATCACATGATTAGTTCAGTCCCCGGAGAACCATAAGACATGTTGAGGAGGTCATTTAGCCATTTAAATCAGCTGTGTTGGATCAAGGACACATCTAAAACCTGCAGCATCCGCATTGCTGCAGCTGCTGCACCAATTCGTCTGTCGATCTCTCGCTCCCTTCTCCCATCACTCGTGAACAAGACCCCGAGATACTTGAACTCCTCCACTTGGGGCAGGGTCTCGTCCCTGATCCGGAGTGGGCACTCTACTCTTTTCCGGCCTACAAACCATTTCACTTTATCAATATTTCTTAGATTTTTCGGTCAGCCTTCTGCCAGTGTAGCTCAGGACTCTTACATGAGCTTCTTCATCCGTCCTGTTGGAATTCTTTTGACTTTGAACATGTTTCATACAGTTTTGAATCACCGCAAGCACAATTCAGACAGCCACAGAGCTTTATCAATCCATGATACTGCCTGCACTGTGTTTCTCAGATGGATGGCATGTTGGCTGTGAGCATGCAGTTATCCAACCTCCGATGTGCTGCAGTGTTTATGTGAAAAGCAATGTTTCTTCTGTGGTTTAAATACATTAACACGACTTTTCAGGGTTGTTTGATGCTGTCTGCTGGACAGACATCTGCTGCTAAGGAAAGCAGCAGATGATCTGATCTTCCTGCGCTGTAAATAGTTTCTCAGTTTTTACCAGAGTCTGTGCTCAGTTCAGATAAAATTATTACTGTTAGGCTTAATTGGCTTCCGTCAAAATGTACATCATCATACTCAAATCCTTACTCTGACATATGCGACTGGAACTGAACACCTAAATGAAGAGGCAGAGCTCAGAGTACATCATGAGTGGACTCACTGATCCACCTCACCAGGATCTACAGCAGAGGCGGAGCCAGACACTTTATACACCCGGGACTTAGCCCTAAAGGGTAGTATGTATGTGGGATTTTCTTTTTCCTTTTTTTTTTTTTTTTTTGGGGGGGGGGGGGAACAAACCAAAAAAGATACATTAGGTACTAGATACATGTTCTGATGAGTTTTGGTAAACAACCATTTGACTAACATGTGTGTCTCACCTGCTCTTGTTCCATCTCTGTCCTGTCCTCATTCTCCATCTCTCTCTCTCTCTCTCTCTCTCTCGCGCACTGCATGCTGGGAGTTTGATGGTGGTGAGTTTGGTGTGTCTGAGTGAGAGTGTGTGATTTTTTTCACTGAATGTTTTTTTCCCCGTTTTCTCGTTGCGTTTATTGTATGATTGTTTCATAGCTGTTTGTGATTGTGTAGTTTGTATTTCAGTTTGGCAGGGATGGCGTCCAGTGGGATGCTGTCCCTGTCTTTGAAGCATGGAGTCGGGGTGGTGCCGCAGCCGAGCACCACTGTCGAGCAGGTGCTGTTGGCTGAGCGGGTGGGGCATGGAAACATTTCGTATGCTTCGCGTATGAATAAAGCGGTTGTCATATTCTTGAAAGAGCAGCGGTTTGTCAATCAGCTTATAGAGAGCGGCCTGTATTTGAATGATGAATTTATGCAGGTTTCACCCCTCGCAGTGTCCTCCACTCGGATCACTGTGTCGGGGGTGCCTCCGTTTATTCCCAATGCGGCTTTGGAGCAAGAACTGAAGCGCTTTGGGAGATTTGCAAGTGGCTTCCGGACAGTGAGTCTGGGCTGTAAGGACGCCAAGTTAAAGCATGTTCAGTCCCTTCGCAAGTGTTCATGTTTTTAGACTCCCCCACACAGACACTGGATGTCTCCTTCCGTGTCAAACATGAAGACGGGTTCTAAATGGTGTATGCTAGTTCCGGGAACATGAAATGTTTTGAGTGTGGAGATGTGGGTCATAAGAAAATAATGTGTCCTCACAGACAGCTTGCAGCGGGACCTGCTGTGGCTGATAGTGGGGAGGGGGTTAGCGGGCAGCAGGCACTAAACGTGGCTGCGCCTCCGGCGCGGGGTGAGACCGCTGTTGCCCCGGCTGAGGCTGTGCCTCTAGTGCGGGGCGAAGCTGCTCTTGTCCCGGCTGAGGCTGTGTCAATAGTGCGGGGCGAAGCCGCTGTTGACCCGGCTGGAGCTGTGCCTCCAGCGCGTGGTGAAACTGCCCTATCTGAAGAGGACGCTGTGCCCTCTGTGCGAGCTGAGGTCGGCGTTTCTCCCGCGGACGCTACGGCTTTGGTGTGGAGTGAGGTGAGTGATTGCATGACTACAACCAAGCCGAAAGAGAGGGTGGAGGCTGGACATGCGGTCAGTACGGCGCAGATTGGGGATGAATTGGGGAACTCTGAGTTGGGTGTAGAGTGTGTTGTTGCCTCGGGGGCAGGAGGGGTGGAGGAGCAGCAGTGCAGGACGCCTGCTGGTTGTTATGGTAACGACGCGAATGACATGGAGTGTGATTCTGACTCTGATAATGTTTCTGTAGCAGACAGTGTGTCTCAAAATGCAGATCTGTATTCTTTGGAGGACATTGTTGCTTTTTTGGATGACTCCTTTGGTAGAAAGGTGAATGTTAGGGAATATTTCCCTGATGTTGAGAAATTCATTCGGTCAGCTATGACTCTTCAGAAAGTTGTGGGATTGGACTTACTGGATGGTAAAAAGCGCTATCGTCTGAAGAAACATGTTACTGGTCTGAGGAAACAGTTGAAGCGTCTGAATCGATAGAGACACTGAAGTTTTTACGCTGAAACATTATGATCATACAACACTGGGTGTTTCATCTCTGCTGGGTTTCTCTGTTTGCTTTCTTGATGGCTTCCTCTTATGTGCAGGGGTTGAGGGTGGCCTCTTTGAATGTGAATGGGTGCAGGGATGCGAATAAAAGAGCCTTATTGGCTGAGGTGATCAAGCAGAAGAGATTAGATATAGTCTTTCTCCAAGAAACACATACTGACAGTTTAAATGAAATAGACTGGGATCTGTGGTGGGGTGGGGTGGGGTGGGGGGGGGGGGCAGAAGTTTCTTAGCCATGGGACAAATTTTAGCGCAGGAGTTGCTATTTTATTTTCTCCTTCTCTAAATGCGAATATTTCTTCTAGCATAGAGATGGTAAAGGGCAGAGTCCTTTTGGTGAAGGCTGACATTGAAGGTTTTACTTTTACTTTTTTTAATGTCTATGCACCAACCTTAGGGTCTGAGCGTGAGATTTTGTTTAAAACCTTAAAAGAAAAATTAAGTGGTGCTGCTCAAGGGGACTGTGTTGTGTTGGGTGGGGACTGGAATTGTTGTCTTGACTTTACTTTGGATAGGACTGGGGCGGAGCCGCATCTTCAGTCATCTTCTGCTTTATCAGATGTCCTACGGAAAATTTACTTGGTTGATGCGTGGAGAATGAAGCATTCCTCATCCAGGCAGTATACCTGGGTGAAAGTGGCTGATGGCAGGATTAGTGCAGCGAGATTAGACAGGTTTTATGTGTCTGTTTCATTTACTGCTCGAATTATTAACTGTCAGTGTTTTCCTGTTGTTTTTACAGATCATCGCTTAGTTTTAATGGAGCTGTTTCTATCTACCACCAGCAAATCCAAATCTTTTTGGCGGTTTAATATAAAATTATTGCATGATCGGATATTCTGTGACAATTTTAGGTTTTTTGGGAATTACTGGAGATCAAGGAAGGGTGACTTTGATTCCCTTACTCAATGGTGGGAGGTAGGAAAGGCCCAAATTCGTGTGTTTTGTCAGCAATATAGTTTTAATTTGACAGCCAATATCATGGAAACTGTGCAGGCACGTGAAAAGGAGATAACGCATATGGAGACTGTCTCCGGTTCACAGTTAGGTCAGCAGAATACTGACTGTCTACATTCTGAAAGGCAAGAGCTTAACCATTTTTTACATGAGAGAGCTAAAGGAGCTTTGGTTCGAGCACGCTTCACCAGACTCCAGGACATGGATGCTCCAACCACATTTTTCTTTAATTTGGGGAAATCTGTGGTTCACAGAAAGCAAATGGTGTGTCTTCAGCTTTCGGATGGAAAGGTGACCACAGATCCGGCTGAGATGAGAAGGCATGCAGTGGCCTTTTACATGGACTTGTTTAGTGCGGATAGCTGTGATGTGGACTCTGCTTCGGACCTTCTGCAGGGGCTTCCTCAGCTGAGCCCAGGGGATCGGGACGTTTTGAACAGGGATATCACCTTGTATGAGCTGTCTGCGGCGGTGTCTCAGATGGCTTCAGGCAAAGCTCCAGGAATAGATGGTTTACCATCAGACTTTTTTAAGCACTTCCGGAGTCTTCTGGGTCGGGACCTACTGGACGTGTTTAAGGAATGTTTTGTAGAAGGGATACTTCCAGCTTCCTGCAGGCGTGCAGTTATCTCTCTCATACCAAAGAAGGGAGATTTAACCCTTCTTAAAAACTGGAGACCTGTGGCCCTTTTATGTGCAGACTACAAGATTCTTTCCAAGGTTTTATCGAACAGACTGAAAATGGTCATTGAACTGCTGATTGGTGTAGATCAATCTTACTGTATTCCGGATAGGTCTATGATTGATAACTTGTTTTTAATGAGAGATGTGTTTAATATTTGTGAAGTGTACAATGCTAAAGTTGGCATCGTTTCTATTGATCAGGAGAAGGCTTTTGACCGTGTGGACCATGATTTTCTTTTTTCCACCTTGAAGACCTTTGGTGTTGGGCAGGGGTTTCTGACTTGGGTGAAGCTGTTGTATAGCGATGCTTGCTGTGTTGTGAAGGTGGGAGGAGGGTTGAGTTGTCCTGTGCCGGTTCGGAGAGGGATTAGACAAGGTTGCCCTATCTCTGGACAGCTTTATAGCATCGCTATTGAGCCTTTTCTCTGTAGACTGAGAAGCAAGTTGAAGGGTTTCTCTTTGCCAGATATGGTTCAAAGCCCTCCTGTCGTTGTGACGGCATATGCTGATGATGTTAATGTTTTCATTACGGATCAAAAGGATGTGCAGGAATTGCAGGAATGTCTGGTTTTGTATGGAAACGCTTCCTCAGCTAGGGTTAATTGGGGTAAGAGTGGGGCCTGTTTGGTGGGGCAGTGGAATTTGTCGAGTATTCCCAAGCTTCCTGGGAACCTTCGCTGGGGTCAGAGGGGCATTAAATCTCTTGGGGTTTACTTGGGGAGTGATGACTTTGTGACGCAGAACTGGGAGGGAGTGCGGGAAAAGGTAAGCTGTCTAAATGGAACCGGTTGCTCCCCTACCTGTCCTACAGGGGTAGAGTTCTAGTAGCTAACAATCTATTTGCCTCATCTTTATGGCACAGATTACTTGTTGTAGTGCCACCACCCGGTCTTCTGGAAGAGGTGCAGCGGCTTCTGGTGAAGTTTGTCTGGTCGGGACAGCATTGGCTTCGTGCGGCAGGCCTGTATCTTCCTGTGGCGGAGGGGGGACAAGGCCTAATAGATGTTTTGTCCAGAACTGCAACCTTTAGACTGCAGACGGCACAGAGGCTGCTGTATGGCTGTGGTCACAGCTGGATGACTTCTGCTCAATTGCTGCTTAGGAGAGCGGGCCGGCTTGGATTGGATAAACACCTCTTTCTTCTGAAGTTGGATCAAGTGGATCTGTCTGGACTTGTGCCATTTTACAGCTCGGTGGTTAACGCCTGGCGGATGCTGAAGGTCGCACGTACTCCTGACCCCAGACCTGGGATGTGGCTTTTCGAGGAGCCGCTGTTTTTTAATGACTTTTTTCCCAGCACTGTATTTTCTTCTGCTACAATAAGGACCAAGTTTGTGGAGGCTGGCGTTGTCAAACTGGGTCATCTTACAAGGATGTCAATGGGTGCACTTGGTGGTGTCACAGGCATTAAGTCCTACAGAGTGCTGGCGAGAATTATGGAGGAAGTTTGGCGATCTCTGTCGCCATCACTGAGAGACTTTGCTGGAGATCGTGTCCTAGCTGATCAATGGGCTGATGACAGCGAATATGTTTTCCCTTCATTGATGGTCAGTCCTGCCTTTGAGGAGCAGTCTGAGGGGAGTGGCATGCTTCTCTCCCTGGGGACACCAGTGCTGGATAGTTTCAGCTCTTGTGGCAAGAAGCAGCTTTATTTATGCTGTGTTAAGGTGCTGAATTTCCGCTCTCTGGTTGGAATCAGGGAGTCAAAATGGACTGAGTTTTTTGCTCGGGTCCAGAGCCCACCTGGACCCGAGCACTGGGAAGGGTTGTCCTTTTTGTTCAGAAAGGGAGACGCTGGAGCACTTAGTGGTCTGTTGTCCGCGGCTAGTGGGTTTATTTCCTTTGTTGCAGGAGTGCGTGGAATCTTTAGGGGAGACTTTCTCTGTATCTTTGTTTGTCTTTGGCCCTAAGTATTCAGTGCAGAAGCGACGGACCTTGGTTCTGATTAATTTTTTGTTTGGCACGGCTAAGCTGGCAATATGGAAGACTAGGAAGAACCAGATGCTGGGTCAGGGTTGGACTGATGTTGTGCAAAGTCTAAAGGGCCTGTTGGCATCCCGTCTGAGAGTGGAGCATGCTTTTTACTCTCTGACTAATAGTCTGGATTCCTTTGAAACTATGTGGGGGATTGGACGGGTTTTGTGTTCAGTAGGAGCAGATGGGACACTTGTGCTTAACTTTTAAGTGTGTGTGCTGGGTACCTTAGTTAATGGTTAGTGTTCAATGAATGTTTGTGATTATGTGGTAGCATTTTTGTGTTAGTTTTTTTTGTTGTTGTTGTTTTTTTTGTTTTTTGTTTGTTTTTTGTAAAGTTGTGTGAAAAGTCAAAGTCTCTCCGTTCCTCTGTCTCTCTCTCTGCTCCTCTCTCTCTCTCCGTTCCTCTCTCACTCCCTCTCTCTCTGTTCCTCTCTCTGTCTCTCTGCTCCTCCCTCTCTCTCTCTGATTATAAGTGGGACAGACAATACAAATGATACCTGGGTCAGTAGGAGGAAGGCTTTGGGTAAGTTTCTTCACGAGAGAGCAAAGGGTGCTCTTATTAGGACTCGGATTTCTACTGTTAAGGAAATAGATGCCCCGACAAGGTTCTTTTTTAAGCTGGAGAAAAGGGTTCGAGAGTCACACCAAATGTTGCACCTAAGGCTTCCAGATGGGAAGGTGACATCTGACCCAGCTGAAATGAGGAAGCTCGCCATTGACTTTTATGCCGGCCTCTTTAGTGCTGACGCGTGTGACCCTGAATGTGTGACGAAGATGCTGGTGGGGCTGCCACGGCTGGATGAGGCTGAATCGGCTGTGCTGGAGTCTGCTATTTCTTTTGAGGAGATGTCTTCAGCGGTTCAACAACTCAACGGTGGTCGGTCATCAGGAGTTGATGGTCTTCCTGCGGAATTTTACCAGAAATTCTGGTCGCTGCTAGGAGAGGACATTCATGAAGTTTTCACATTCTGTATGACCACTGGGATCTTGCCAACAAGTTGCACAAGGGCAGTTTTGACTTTACTGCCAAAGAAAGGGGACCTGGGCTTGCTCAAAAATTGGAGGCCTGTCTCTTTGCTTTGTACGGACTACAAAATTCTTGCAAAATGTCTTTCTAATAGGTTGAAGACCTGTATTGACATGATTGTTGATGTGGATCAAGCATACTGTGTCCCTGAAAGAACTATTATGGACAACTTGTTTTTAATTCGAGATATTATTGATCTGGCCAAGCTCAAGGACTTGGATGTGGGGTTTTTATCTC
>NC_086239.1:40904830-40917330 GCF_036321145.2 Pelmatolapia mariae | reverse complement strand
GACAAACCCATGCGTCCAAGCACACAGTCATTTGTATTTTGGCTGCGGTGAGGATCAATGCTTTGAGGTGACTCAGACACAATCATAATGTCATGCATACAGTTTGCAGTTTCACTTCAGGACAGTGGCAGCCATTTTCTTCAAGCAATATTGAGAGTGATCTATTAAATGTACCAGTCATATTCACTGACATGGTAAATGTGCTACAAGAAACACCAACATTGAAATGTGTGTAAAAAACATTTTGCTTTTCAACCTAAATTCTAAGTCTGAGAATGAACATTAGGTAGCTTAATGGTTGAAGCTCGTGTCTGAACACATCTTGGTCCTTTTCTTCCTGGAATAAGCAAAGTCATTTGCAGGAGTACTTCTATAATTCACCCTTACCTCAGCTAGATTTGGGGCATAATGTTAGCACAGAGGTTCACTGACGTTCTACAGGGTGGGCCATTTATATGGATACACCGTAATAACATGGGAATGGTTGGTGATATTAAAGTCCTGTTTGTGGCACATTAGTATATGTGAGGGGGCAAACTCCTCAAGATGGGTGGTGACCATGGTGGCCATTTAGAAGTCGGCCATCTTGGATACAACTTTTGTTTTTTCAATAGGAAGAGGGCCATGTGCAATGTTCCCTCTAATGTTTCATGTGTCTGAGCGAACACACAAACTCCCTGAGCGTCTCTTGGACCACTGTGAGCAACAGCAGACGTGTGCACTGTGGTCACGCCAGCATCCAATCCATCCAAGTTACATGGTTTATTAAAATAATCAAATTACAGCATTTACATTTATGTTAGACGACTTTTAATTAACTGCTTTAGCCCACTTACAATGAAAATGTAAAAAACTCTTGTTCATGACCTGTGTAGTATGTTAACACTATTGGAAGCAAAAATAACTTGAACTCCAATTTTGAAAACACAACTTTATTTTTTTTTACAAAGCTCTGACTTGTATTATGAGTCTGAGTCTGTGGTCTGGGAGAGAGTCCTGTAACTCTCTGTCTGCAAAATACAGTAAATAACGACCAATGTTGGGTAATTAATTATATAGTTACTTCTTCAAAAAAGTAACTGAGTTATGCAAACAACAAAGTTTTTTGCAGCTGTTTATCTAAAAATGCAGCCAAGGCGTTTTTAAATAAACATTTCAAACTATTTACAGAACAATCAGCTGTTCTGCATCAAATCTGATGCCACACAAATTATTTGTGCCACTCCAAAAATAATTTCTGTCCACTATGAGATAAAGGAGAACAACAGCCTGATACCTGCAGGCCTGACAGCAGGAGATGTATCACTCCTGTAACACCTGTAACATTCAGCAGTCGCCTCATTGTTCTGACACACACAACAAAACTATTGACTACACTACACACCAACTACACAAGATTTGTGCTAAACATCGCAAATCTCTCACATCTCAAACACCGCCGTCACTCCTAAAACTTCCCCCTTCCTAAACAACTAAATGCCACGTTGCCATATCATTTTTTGATTGTTCAACATGGTACATTTTTCCACCAATAGGAAAGGGTGGGGGTTTTTGGCATTGCTTTTGCTCACAGGTGGAGAGTGCTTTGGAGCGTTTTCCTTATAAAATGCCGTTTTTACCGTTTCTTCCCGCAGTAAATATAAACAACGATAGTATTCAGGAAGAAAGCCAAACATTGCAGATATTTTTATCATAACTCTGGTTTTACGTGGCCGATCAACACAATTTAAAAACTGGTATAAAGTCCACACTTTTTCCCTCAATTGTTCCATCTGTCCTGCTCACATCTCCAATGGTTGTACACGTTGTCATTAACGTGGCTTCACTCCACATCAGCCACGCCGCTTTGCTAGCTAAAACACCAGTGTCAGCACATAAGGACGCTGTCATAGCCTGCCAACCACGTTGATTAGCTGCGTAAATACGAATGTGAATCGCATCATTGGCTGGACTATGGGATAAGGTGGCATCGTTCTAATCCCATACGGGAGCAGTCAGTCACTTACTGACTAACACTGCAGAACAGAATTGTTAAAGTTTTAATTTTAATTGCAATTTAGGTTCATTTTTTATGTGCGCAACGCAGATTTTCTGTGCGCACAGACCGTGCCAGCAGTGCGTAATTGCGCACGTGCGCAGCTTAGAGGGAACATTGGTCATGTGACACATCAAACTTATTGGTAATGTCACAAGAAAAACAATGGTGTGCTTGGTTTCAACGTAACTTTATTCTTTCATGAGTTATTTACAAGTTTCTTTTTGTTCACAGCCATTGACATGTCGTAGAGGTTAACACGTGAGGAGCGGATCGAAATCGTGTTGATATCTGGTGAACACAGTAACCGGGTCATTGCAGCAGATTTCAATGCAAGACACCCTACGAGACCACCCATCTCCCATGCTACAGTTAGCAAACTGCTTGCTAAGTTTCGTGAAACTGGTTCAGTGTTGGATTTGCCAAAATGTGGACGCAAGAAAACTGTCACTAATGAAGAAACATCAGTGGCTGTCCTAGCTTCATTCAGCAAGAGCCCACAGCGTAGCACTCGCCGCATGTCACTGGAGAGTGGCATTAGTCGAACATCCCTTCGGCGGATATTAGCTACTCACAAATGGCACAAACTCCAGCTACTGCAGCATCTCAACGAGGATGACCCAGATTGGCGCACAGAATTTGCAGAATGGGCAAAACAAAACTTGGAACAGGACCCTCAGTTCACGCAGAAGATTTTGTTCAGTGATGAGGCAAACTTTTATGTGAATGGTGAAGCTAACAAACAAAACCACCGCTATTGGTCTGACACTAACCCACATTGGATGGATCCCTCCAAGACTGTTGGAACAACAAAAGTGATGGTTTGGTGTGGAATATGGGGTACAACGATAGTGGGTCCATTCTTCATCAATGGAAACCTCAAGGCCACTGGATATTTGAAATTGCTACATGATGATGTGTTTCCCTCTTTATGCACTGAAGCTGGCACGTTCCCTGAGTTTTTCCAGCAAGATGGTGCACCACCACATTATGGGTGCCAGGTCCGAGCATTCCTAGATGAACAGTTTCCTGGAAAGTGGATTGGTCGTCGTGGGCCAGTTGAATGGCCCCCAAGGTCTCCCGATCTGACCCCCTTAGACTTTTATCTTTGGGGTCATCTGAAGGCAATTGTCTATGGTGTGAAAATACGAGATGTGCAGCACCTGAAACTATGGATACTGGATGCCTGTGCTGGCATTTCTCCTGCGGTGTTGCTATCAGCGTGTGAAGAGTGGGAGAAGAGGGTTGCATTGACAATCCAACACAATGGGCAGCACATTGAACACATTTTATAAGTGGTCAGAAACTTGTAAATAAGTCATGAAAGAATAAAGTTACGTTGAAACCAAGCACACCATTGTTTTTCTTGTGACATTACCAATAAGTTTGATGTGTCACATGGCCCTCTTCCTATTGAAAAAACAAAAGTTGTATCCAAGATGGCCGACTTCTAAATGGCCACCATGGTCACCACCCATCTTGAGGAGTTTGCCCCCTCACATATACTAATGTGCCACAAACAGGACTTTAATATCACCAACCATTCCCATGTTATTACGGTGTATCCATATAAATGGCCCACCCTGTACATTCGGACTGTGAGCTATTCCTTGGTGTGTTCAATAAAGACTTTTATCATATGATAATAGTTCAGCAGGGTTGAAGCTGTCTGCAAATGCAACCCAGACAAAGATTAGATCAAGTTTTGACAAATGCACAAATCCCGGAAATGAGTTTGGAGACTCTGCGTGGCGGTTTACATGTTGTACTCACTTTGCAGGAGGTTGTGCAACTGTTGGATGTAATGTTTGTAGTTTTCTGGGTCACTGCGGTTGAAAGTAATTTCAACTGCATGAGGACGAATCACCAAACCTGCAACAAAAATCAAAATCATTACTGAAATTTTAAAAAATGACCATAAGTAAGGATGAGTGGCAGTAGGGTGAAACAGGAAATGAAAGCACCTGGACTGGCCACCCGATCCTGATGTCGGGGCACATTTTCGTCAAGCGTCTGCAACATCACCCACATGGTGAGAGAAAACATTCCCCCCAGGAAACCATAAAAGATGAGGTAGAAGAGGAGGATGAGACCTACAGAGAATATTCAAATGTTACTTTGTTTCACTGTTGTGTTTAAATAGACAGCAAGAGAATAGCCATTGTTGACTATCAAAAATACTATGGAAACCAGTACCCACACTTAAAGAGTGATTATAGAAAAGAATGCCTTTATTGTCATTGTACGGTTGTACAATGAGATACAGATCATCTCATACTCAGTGCAAACAGGGGGGGGCAGTTCTGCCGCTCTATATACACACATATGGACATTATTAACAACAACAATGAAAAAGAATAAAATAAAATTTACAAATTTACAATCAGGTGTAAAAGACAGAAAAGAACAAATTAAATATACAAATAAACTGTGTTTTGTATATACAGTTACCGGTGATTGCACATAGAATCTAGTATTACACAGTGATGACTTAAGGAGGGAACTGGAAAAATGTGGGGGTGGGGCTGTGCTATCGGTGCATGTGTTAGTTCAGGGTGGTTATGGCCTTTGGAAAGAAACTGTTCTTGAGTCTGTGGGTCTTTGTGCTGATGCACCTGTAGCGCCTCCCTGAGGGAAGCAGGCTGAACATGTTGAAACCAGGGTGGGAGCTGTCCTTGATGATGTTAGCTGCTCTGCTGAGGCAGCAGGAGGAATAAATGTCCATCAGGGAGGGGAGAGGGCAGCTGATGAGCTTCTGTGCTGCCTTAACTACATTCTGAAGCCTCACTCTACCCGCCTTAGTGCAGCTGCCGTGCCGTACCATACCGTGATGCAGTAAGTTAGCAGGTTCTCAATGGATGAGCGGTAGAACATCAGCAGCAGGTTGGATTTCAGTCTGTACTTCCTGAGGACCCTCAGGAAGTGCAGCTGCTGTTCGGCCTTCTTGACGACCGCTGAGATGTTGTCTCTCCAGGAGATGTCAGCAGAGATGAGGACACCAAGGAACTGGAAGGTGTGGACTCTCTCCATACGCTCCCCGTTGATGTTAAAGAGGGGCTAAGTCAGTGCTGTGCTTCATGAAGTCGACAATGACCTCTTTGGTTTTCTTAGTGTTCAGTGCCAGGTTGTTTTCTGAACACCAGGCTGCCAACTTCAGGACTTCCTCTCTGTAGGCTGCCTCGTCTCCCTTTGAGATGAGTCCAACTACCGTGGTGTCATCAGCAAACCTGATGATGAGATTGTTGTTGTGGGTTGAACTGCAGTCGTGGATGTAGAGAGAATACAGGAGGGGGCTCAGCACGCAGCCCTGTGGGGAGCTGGTGCTCAGTGTGCGAGTGGAGGAGAGATGGGGGCGGAGTCTTACAGTCTGGGGCCGGTTTGTGAGGAAGTCCTTTACCCAGGCACATGTGAGAGGGGGGAGGCCAAGAGTGACCAGTTTGGTGATGAGGATGATTGTTTTATTGGGACATGCATGTTCTAGGTGACTCAGCACAGAGTGGAGGGCGATGGCGTCTTCTGTGGATCTGTTTGCGCGGTATGCAAACTGGTGGGGGTCAAATTCTGGGGGGAGGTAGTCCTTGATGTGCTGAAGGACTAGTTTCTCAAAGCATTTCATGATTACCGGCGTGAGGGCCACAGGGCGGTAATCGTTCAGGCTGGTGATGGGAGACTTCTTCAGCACTGGGATGATTGTGGATGGGATGGCTGCCTGATCCAGTGAGAGGTTGAAGATTCTGGTGAAGATGAGGGTGAACTAGTGGCCACACGCTCTTAGCACCTTGCCAGGTACTCCGTCTGGACCGGCCGCCTTCCTGGGGTTCACTGCTAGGAACACACGTCTGACATCGTGCTCCGTTACAGTGAATGGAGCAGGAACCAGGTGAAGATGAGGATGGGAGCAGGGCTGAAGCAGATGAGTGCTGCTGTTGTGGTGTTTCAAAGCTGGTGAAGAAGCTGTTTATTTCCTCTGCCAGCTGCACACTCAGTGCACTGTTTTCACAGTGCTGCCTCTGTGGTTTATGTCGTCTTGTGTGCCCTACTACACCTCCTGTGTGTTGTTGCTGGACAGCTGGGACTCGATGCTTCTTTTATGGTCTTTAATTCCTCTTTTCAGATCGGCTCGAGCAGCCCTGTACAGAGCTCTGTCACCTGACCTGAAGGCAGCGTCACGGACTTTGAGGAGTGAGCGGACCTGGCCGGTTTTTGTTTTGGGAAAACCCGAATGCTTTTGTCCACAGTCACATTTCCAATACAGAACTTGATATAGTCCAGTACTGATCCTGTGAAAGTTTCTAGGTTCTGGTATTGAAATATGTCCCAGTCTGTCTGTGTGAAGCAGTCCTGCAGTTTGGAGAGATCATTTTCAGGCCAGGTTGTAACGGTCTTTGTGGTGGGCTTGGCACTGCATCTGAGGGGGGTGTAGGCTGGGGGGAGCAGGAGGGAGAGACGGTCGGACTGGCCGAGGTGGGGGAGGGGTGTGGCATGGAAACATTCTTAGCAAAAAAACTAGTTCAAGCACATTTTGTTCATACTACTGTACTATATTAGTACATCTGAGTTATTGTGAACCAAAGAAGACTATATCAGCTGCATAAAACTGCTTACAGCCCCATTTCTACACCTTTATCAGCACCACTTTCTCTGATTCACTTGTAAGTAAAGTTGCAAGTGAATCAGCTTGCACCTCTGGGGCAGGAAAGCAGGAGTCAGACTGAAGAAACTGAACAGTTGTGCTTGATTTTATGATCTATCGCCCACTTAAACTATTATTTCTGTTCAGGAAAACACATAACTGTTATTTGGCATCTTAAAACATGGATAACAACAAAATGACAAAATATATTTTAGCAATAAAATTATCGGCATGATTAAAGAGCTTGTACACCCTGGTGGATTAACAATTACAGAAACAAAAATCTCGATAATGATCGGTACTTTCACTTTAGGGTAGCTGTGGCATAAGCCCGATACTCCACGGTGCTCTACTAAATCTGGTAAGCATGTATGTATTCAGATGTGGAAATATTGATGAATCACTAATTTATGAAACATTCATACACATGGTTTATGCACATACACATTGTAGATAGCAGACAGTTGGTGTCGTAAGCCCCGCCCTCCATTCAAAGACGGTCATAGCTGCTTCTTTCACTCCTCGTTCAAACTGTCTGTCTTCCCTGTCCAACATGTGAACATTGACATCCTCAAAGAGTGACCTTTGACCTTCAGATGGAGATGTACAGCTGAGTCCTGTCGAGATGGTTGTTTGGTGTCTCCAGTATAGAGGTCTGAGCTCTCCTCGCTGCACTGCACAGCTACACTACATTGTTTAGTTTGTGTCTGAGTGTGTGGCTGGGCTAGAAGTACACTGGGATGTCATGGTGGGGAAGACGCTCCTGGAGCAGAGAACTGAAGAAGCTTCTCGGATGAGAGGTGAAACGTCTTCAAGGAACTTAAAGAAGTCCAGACGCTTTTCTTTCCAAGCTCCTTAGACTACGATGACCTGGATCACTGAGAACCTTCACAGACAAGACGCTCCTGAGTTTCTCTGATAAACCTGATACATGAGGGACGACAATGTTGTTCTGTTCGTCTTTCTTATCCTCCCTAACTGATGTCTGACCTTCTCTTCTCTGCATCTTTGCTGACTTGATTAAAGCTCAATTATGATTACCGCATGTTTTAAAAGCTTACTTTACATGTGTGGATTCCCTCTTTTTCCCTTCAGGCTTAGAGGGAACATTTTCTGCCCGGTGTTGTTGTAGAGTCCTGATTACTCCAAGTTTGTGTTCCAGAGGGTGGTGGGAGTCACACACAGGGAAAACATGCAAACTCTTTACTGAAAGAACCTAATGCCACAGGTGCAATGCAGCAATAAAGAAACACAGCTTTTTCATAAAACAAAACAAAACAAAAAACAAACATAGCCTTTGTGTAATCTGAAAGAGCTGGACAAGCACACAGCATCAAACTGGCAATCAGACTTCAGGTGTAGCAGCTATAAGTCTTATAGCCTGATTATTAGGGGTGTGGCAGGGGGCTATAACTGTTAGCTGTCTGCTAGGCTTCATTTTAACTCAATTCAATTTTATTAATACAGCGCCTAATCACAACAGTCACCTCAAGGCTCCTTATACTGTAAGGTAGTAATAGATACAGAAAAACCCAACAGTCATATGACCCTCTATGAGCAAGCACTTTGGTGACAGTGGGAAGGGAAAACTCCCTTTTAACAGGAAGAAACCTCCGGCAATTAACTGATTGGAGTGTCATGTTTTTTCATACATGAAGAACTTTAATGGCCCTAGAACAGACTACTGAGGAACCTGAAATGTGATCATATTCTGGAGCTTTTCCAGTAAACAGGAACTGCTGACTGGTCAATTAAAATTCTTATTATTCAGTTAAATTTGATATGGTGAAGGAATGAAGAGGGGGTGTTTTGTTTGTTTTGGTTGGTGGAGGGAGGGGGGGTGTACAGAAACCATACTGGTCTTTGTAAAGTTAAATTAGTATGTACATGGGAAAAAAAACAAAACCTTTTCTAAATAAAAGCTACATCCAGCTCCTGTATTCACGAGAGGTCAGCACAGTTGTGCCAAATACCTGATTTGGCAAATACTTTTCATCAGATGTCTTTCCTGACACAAACTCTAAAGGATCTCTTTTCCAGGATTAAACCAAGATATTCTGTTTGGTGAATGTGTAAGCCAAAAAAATGAGTTACAAAGTAGTACTTTTGTACGCAACCTCATTAGAGAGGGTTTACAGTAATTAAAGCAGCGTGTATTGTCAAGTTCAGTCTGTTATCTATGTGTATATTTTTTTCCTGTCAGGCTGTGTTTTATCAGCTTTGTATCATTATCAGCTCAGACTTTTGCCTAAACGTCCAGCATCACTTCACACTGATGTTGAACAGACTAAGGCCATGTCCACACTAATACGTTTTTGCTTGAAAACGCATCTTTTTCTCTCTGTCCACACTGAGTTGGTGTTTTTGGTAAAGGAAAACACAGCGTTTTGAAAACTCTCCAAAGCAGATACATTTGAAAATCACGTTTTCGCATCGCAGTGTGGACAGCGAACCCGGAGCCTTTTCGAAAACAATGACACATTTTAGTCATGTGATGCAGTCATGTGACCAATTAAACTAAAATAGCAGAGGGCATTATACAGCAGTTGTTTTGTTTCCCAGCCCTATTAAAGATTAATATCAGTCTGTACGTGCTCCAGAGAGTTTTTCTTCAAATTCTTTAATTCTCACTCGCTTTTGCAACTTTGTACTTTTGTGTTACTCACAGCAACAACTCCACCTCATTGTTAGTCCATTTAAAAAACTCGGTGATTTTCCTCGACGTTTTGCTGCAACGTTTCAAAGAGCCGGAAAGTTAAAAAAAAAAAAAAAAAAAAAAAAAAAAATGCCTTGGTGCCACTGGATTTTAACATGTCTGACACCCATACTGTAAGACAAATGGTGGGGGTCTAGTTAGGAAGTTGGGGGAAGCAGACAACTCCACAGGAAGAGTCTTTTGTCTCTTCCAGGGAATGGTGAATCTTAAGGTGTGAAACATCTGTGTACTGCCTTTTGTTCCTGGAGAAGGTATTTAAGTGAGAGCCACACTACTCTCAGTGAGACTCTGCTGACCGTGCCCCGCGTCATGCAGGCTCTTCATCAAGCTTGGTTGTCTGTCTTTGTGTGTCTGGATTAAAGAATGTTAGCTACCGCTCACCGCTCGTCTGCAGGCTTTATTTAAGTGGAAAAAACTTCCACAACAGAATGGCGCTGTGAGCAGGGTGGTCCGTGTGGTCGCTGAACAACGCTTCCGTGTACGGGCTGATCACCCCTGAGGGAAAAGGTACCTTTGTCCTACCAGCTGTTGAAGCAAAGGAAATGGAGGAGTCACGGAGCCGTGTGTTTCAGCCACCACCGAGACCATCAACTTTGAGGGGACTCCTGCAGATGGGTGAGTTGTAGCTAACTTGTATACAGTCATGGAGAGTTTTTTGTCTGGCCGAGGGGGGGAACGCTGGCCGACTCCGGAGTTCGAGTCTCCGGAGGGAAAATCCTGGCGGTTTGAGACCCCAGGCTTGTGATTGGGTACGGTCCATCACAAGGACATTGGTTCGAGTGCGCTGTTGGGGAGAAGCCGGCCCAGACCTGTGTTCGGTCCAAGTACGTCACAGGGACAGCGACTCGGGTACACTGTCGGGAAAATCCTGGTGGTTTGAGACCCCAGGCTTGTGTTGGGAACGGCTCATCACAAGGACAGTGGTTTGAACACGCAGTTGGGGAGAAGCCGGCCCAGACCTGTGTTCGGTCCAAGTACGCCACAGGAACGGCGGTTCGGGTACACTGTCGGGGACCATTTCTGCGTACTACAGTGCGCAGAGTGGCGGTGTTCGTTCCTTGGTCCGTAGAAGGCAAGGGACCTCATGGGGGACGCCTCGTGTAGTAATGGGAAACTGGATCCAGTAAAGCGGCAGGCCTTCCACCAGGCGGCCAGAGACAAAACTCAAAGTGTGACTGTATGGTAAGAACTGAGTAAATGTGTGGTGGGTAAGATTGCAGAGAATGGATGTGTGGGAAAAGTTGTTGTGTGTGGAAAAAAACAGAAAAATGGGGTTCAAAATGCTAAAATGGGGAACAAAACAAGGAAAAAAAAAAAAGAGAGGAGTGTAGACATGTGTGTAAAAGTTGTTTCTAACTAGCAGGAGAGGGTGGTACTGCAGGCCACCAGCTCCCCTAGTTTTGACACGCAAGAAATTTCTTTTTAGCAGAATTGTTGATGAAAATAAGCAAAAATAGAAAGAGGGTTTGGTGTTTTTCAATGTAGAACTACAATCTCTCTGGGTTTTTAAGAAAGGGGACTTCAGAACCAGAGAGGGGAGACATGTTGTTTTAAGCAATGAGAAGAATGATCAAAATGTCTCAGTGTGTCACTTGCAGGTGAAGAGCAGACCCGGATCAATTTTCCACGTGAAGCAGTCAGAAGAAATTATAGGTTAACATCATTAGAAACACTCAAGCCAAGTTTTGGCTGAATTGTTTTACAGCTTAACTTCCATGTGTTTGTCACCCTGAGAACACAAGCTCCAAGAATCTCTCCCTGAAGACAAGAAATGCAGTTCCAGAACAACGAGATGGATCTCAAGAGCTCACAGCAGTATCCTGAGCAGTGAAGAAAAGGTCCAACAGCAGCTGTGCAAGACAGCGACAGCAAGGAGAAAAATGGCATCATCATGACTGGATGGATGGATGTGCATTTCCAACGAGCTGCAACTTCACTGTGTGTACATGGACCTTTGAAAAGACTGTCTGAGTTGGACATTTGCCACTTTTGGAGCAAAATGGCAAGATGAGACAGTGGAAAACACAGGACAAAGCTGAAAGACAACTGACTCTCACTGGACTGCTGCAAGCGGGAGAGATGAGATGAGACCACAGTGGAAGGAGCAGGGGAGAACATGGAGGAAGGTTGTTTTAGTGTGGGAATGAAATTTGGGTTTAGGAAACTGGGAAGAAAAACGACTGCCTTGCGTGGAGAATTGAAAAGTGTCTGGAGCACCGCAAAGAGGAGAGGTACACAAAATTACACAAACAGAAAAATGCATTAATACTACTAACACAAACACACGCAATGAAGCTCATGAAGACCAAATAGCATTTTAAGCATGCATTGCTGTTACCATCATCTTGTCCGGTTCACTTAGTGGGTTAAGAAGTGATACATAGACTAGTGAACTAGTATTATTTTGGGGAAGGATGATTGAATCATTGCAGGGGTGAACAGAATGCTGCAGGGGGGTCAGATGAGTGGGGACCAATAGGCTATTGAGTTTCTGGTTTCTGATGTGTGGGGGAGGTCTTATCATAACACACATCTGGGTACACGGGGGAAAAACAGAACTCATTATCTAATAGAATATTGTTGTGTGAGGTGTGACTGGTGGATGAAAGTTTTGGGGATTTACTTGGCTGATGCATTTTCTTTGCATTTTCTTTTGGTACCACTTTTAACCTACCAATTAGTTTTGTTTTGATCTATCATTCTGAGAGAGTATGCTTAGACAACTTCTAAAAAGAGGCCTTCATGTTTTTTGATTTTTAACAGTGCACTGAGATTTTTGTTTGGCAATTTTCTCTTTTGAAGCAGGCCTACAAGATCGGAATCAAAAGCGCTACACAACATGTTGAACAATCGCAAGTGAGTTTCTCCAAAAAATTTAAATGGGCTCGGGAGAAAGCCACTTATTTGGGACAATCAGAAAACAAGTCCCTGCCAAAAAGGATTCCGCGATGTAATCCAGTCTAAATTATTTTTCTTTTTTTGAAATGACGTCATTGCTGGCAGTAGAAACTTATTGCGTCACGAGAGGTTCTACTGTCAGCAAATAAAAAATGGGGACTGACTGGACTGACAAAAGCTTTGACTGACTTGACACCAGAATGCAAGATTGCACCTCC